>NW_018743572.1:679523-724523 GCF_001683475.1 Chenopodium quinoa | reverse complement strand
CATGAATATTAATTAAAACAATAAATGAGATAGAGTTTAGAAATGCTCATTGATAATAGAGAAGATCTCCAATACAATTGTCACCTTTGAATCTTCAATCTCTCAATCACCATTTAAATTGCTCACTTTCTCTCTCTAAACTCTACTCCTAAAACTAACCCTAAAACTAGAGAGAGAAGCTCTCAACTAAGATAAGAATATGATCAAAATGTATTATGAAACTTGCTTGCAAAAATTGGGTTCCAAAAGGTATTTATAGAGGCGCAAAACGAAGAAGAGAAAAGACGGAACCTGCAGAGGAGCGCCCGCGTAGCAGTAGTGCGCGCCCGCCCAGGGGGCCTGCGCGCCCGCGCAACATGGCTGTGTGCCCGCGCCATTCTAGGTTTCTTCTATCTTCTCCCGGCTTTGTGCGTTCGCTAAGGTCTTCATGACTATGATGATGATGAACACTAGGAGTGGCAGTAGCTAATGCTCTTCATTAGTGGGTTCACCACTTCTTCATGGTAGCACGACATGAGAGCGCAAGAGCTAAGACTTGGAATTTCCACTTCCTTGCATCTTGAGCTTTTCATTGCCATGAGCTTGCTCCAAAAGCTTCCTCCACCTTAGTAAATCACCAATATCAAGACTCGAACCTTGTACAATACCTACAACCACAGAAATAGAGAAAATAAAGGAGAAAATACTAGAAAACCAACAAAATGCACAAAAGCTACAAAATAAGAGAGGAAAGGTAAAACTAAGCAACAAAGCATAAAACTAAGTATTTATTAAGCAAGAAATATATGAAAAGAGGATGAAAACAATCTAAATACTCATCAAATGGGTTCCATTTATGACACCCATCACTATTGAACTCCTACTAAAGCAAGGAATTTTCATGCCATGCTTTGGCTATTTATAAGGAAGGATAGCTTGTGAATTCCACTCATCTTTCAATGTGGTACTTTTCACGAAAAGATCCCACATGGAAAGATTGATGAATTTAATCCTTAGTTAAATAAACCAAGGAACAAGTAACAAGTGTCACATGGTAAGGTGAGTACCCCTTTCCCACCTGGTCCCTAAGGCATTTCACATGCAATGTGAACTAACCATGTGTCACCCAACCTTGAGCCCCAAGTTGGTTGGGTTGGGCCATTTTATTTTGGCCCGTGTCCATGACCCATCGCCCCGGGTCCACGACCCTTGCCACATGTGTCGCTACCATGGCGCGCTGCCTACATGGCACGACGTCTTCGTGGCACGATGCCTACGTGGCACGATGCCAACGTGGCGTGATGCCTATGTGGCACGATGACTACGTGGCACGCTCCCACTTGATGGCTGCAAACGTGGCGGTTGCAAACGTGGCTTCCACGTGTGTTGCCACGTGGCACACTCATATTGGGCGCGCTTTCCAAGCCTTTCGATTGGCTAGGATTTTACTTGTTACTTGAAGCAATTTCCCGTCTCGCCAAATCCTAAATTTTGGCTCGACATTTGAGATTCTCCGACGTTTGGTTTCGACGCTCCAAGCTCGAATTAAAGACGTCTAAATATTTAATACTCGGGCGACAAATTATTTTCATCCGAATTAATTAGTCGAGTCGGTTCGTTTACTGCTAAGGGTGTGACTTCAAGGGTTCAGTCAAGATTAAGTTGTAATATTAATTTTGCATTAATATTACTGATCGGAAGCGGGCTGCACCTAGGCATTCCGATCACTTGACCTTACTGAATATATTAGATTTCTAATAATTCTGAACCCACTAACGGAATAGTACACTTTTTCGAAGGTCACCATTCCTTTCAATTTTTATCATTAATAAAACCAATTTTGCAACTTACGCGTGAAAAAAAATATAAACATGAGTTGAAATACAATTTTATGCTATTATCAAAAGTTCCAAATTTCATTACAATTTTAATGCATAATTGTTATTCTAAACACTTCAATTTACATTAACTTAACAAGTATAGTCTACATGAGCAAAAAAATGAGAAATAAAGTTCAAGAACAAATTCAAAATATGTTTCTACATGCTCATACAAGATCAATACTTTACCACTTACATTAAATTTGTTGCAATATATTGCTCAAACATGTCACAACAACAAACAAAAAAAATCATAAAAACAAGACAAATCAAAGACCCCAACTTCAAGTTAGGATTCTTCATTCGATTTCTTCATTTCATTAACCAAGATTAAAGTCTTGTAAAATAAAAGAAGCAATATTTACTTTCCTTAGCTTTAAATGACAACCAAACAATGGAAAGAGATCTAAATTTGAGAAAGAGGAGAAAAAGAAAGTGATTTGCAGATCGCGCTTCTCCAACTCTTTTACTAATTCAATTGTTACGCGCAACACATCAAGTTGCTTGTGGCATCCCAGCGCAATCTAGTTTCTTACGCGCGCTTGGCATTCTTGACCTACTAAGTTGCGTGCAGATACTGGTTACTTAAATGAACAGTATTCAGATTTTGATCAATTTAATCAATTTCTAACAGTTTTTTGTTCGTCATTAGACGTAATAGCGCGCAAGTTATCAAAATCATTTTAATTGCTTTGCTCCAGAAGTTTCTTTTCTTATTTGATAGTTTTTTGTATCATCCTTAATGCATACGTTTTGGACGTTTTTCAAAAAAAGAGTGACATTCTGAGTGGTGCTTAACGTAAAAGCTCCTATAGACAGGTTTGTCATTTTACTATACTGACTTCGTAAATATCACGTTCTTTTCTTTATTTTTGGCGTCCATAACAAAAAGGGACGTTCATATGGCGTAAAAATGTATGGCGTAGGTGTAACGTAAAATTTCACCTCCTCGCAGCTGAACGTGATCTACCTCTCGTAGTTAAAAGGTAGAATTTCTTTACTTTAGGCGTTAACTCACGAGTCGACATGCGCATCGAACCATTTGAGAACAGACACTTCTTGATTGGAAGCAAATACGGTAGTTAATGAGGTTTTTGGCTTATCGAACATTTAGGGTTTCATCCACCCCCTTCATAAAGAACGACATGTGCAGACACGTGCTCTCAGTCCCGAGACACGTATTCTCATTTTGTGGACAAAACTGCTGAGAGAGTTACCGATTTTCTTCCCTCTCACTGGATTTGGATATATGCCTCCAGTCCCGAGACATGTACGTATTTCTATCTTATTGAAACCAAGTATTTTGTTTTGACAAGCAAATTGTCAAGAACTTTATTTACATATTAGGCTGCGAAAGCCAAAACACTCTTTTTATCATCTTTACAACTTGTTAAAATCAAGCTCAAGTTTCAATGACATATTGAGCAACTTTAGACCAACGATGATATGATTGAGAGGACATCATCCTCTTTACTTCTCTTTAAACCGATTTCTTCTCATGACGTGACATCACCCATAACACCTTTCTTGTAAAAGTGTTCTACATTTGCAAAGGATCAATCTAGATTCTTTAGCGCACTAAGACTAAAAATACTTTTTCTTGCCTTAATAGTTACTTTTCTTGAACACTTAGCAAATCAAAGATAGTTTCGACGTCCTTAAATATTACTGAAAGATCCTCTATTCTTAGGGAACTTTACAGAATGAGTTTCAAATTTATTTCCTTGACTACGTTGATCATCGTCTATTCTAGACTCCATCAAAGTGGGGGCTAACTATAGACACCTACTTTGTCCCTTGTCCCGAATGGAAGTGGGATAATGTTACAAAAACCCTTTTTTCATGCTTGATCAAAGTTGAAGTGTTTATGGACTATGAAATGCATTATGAAGTAAGTTAAAACCCATATTTGAGACCAAGTTATATTATAACATTGTCTAATTTCTAATTAGGCCTAAAACGTGCTCACACGTGTTTTAACTTTGTTAATAACGGACCCAAATGCGTCAAATGCAATGATTGGATCCAACAGATCTTACATTGTTGAAAACCAAGCCAAAAATATAAAAAATCATTATATTTCCGTAAATAGCCTATAAGATGGATAGCACTTTCAATGAGCTTTCCAACGGTATATTTTAAGCCCAATTCCAAGCTAAAAAGAAGAAGTTATAATCAAAACACTAAATCAGGCCCTAAAACCAATTCCCTTGCATTCCAAAAGCACTACCTTTTGATGCATAACAAATTTTAATGTAATTCTAACGGCATTGGAAAATATACATTAAGATATTTCCAATTATATCTAACATGCCTTAATCCAACTTCGCAATCAAAAGTGATGGAAGTTTTAAAAATGTATTTTCATATAAGGCAAACCGCACCGCCTAGCGCGCGCGACTAATAGAGTTGTGCGCGTCACCTGACGGCGAGGCTCTAAAAACCTAAACCTTGATTCCTACTCCTACAAAAAGGGGTCTTCGTTCAACCCGAAAGAGGACTAAAAAATAAGAATTCTAACCCTAACATTCTCAAAACCCTAATCTCTCAATTTCTGTTACTATCATACTACTTTTCTCCTCTCTTCCCAAATGCTTTCCAACCCTATCTGAATTCATTGAAGTCCTTAGAGGTACGAAGAAAAAATAAAGTCCATAAACACATTAGATGGAGATTTAACATAAAAGAAACATGGTTAGTTTCCTGAGCACTTAGATAAATCACTTTTCTTTTATTGTCTAAATAACTTTAATTGAATAAATAGTGTTTTTTAATCACTTTAAACAAACTTTTAATTAATTATTTCACAAAGTATTCTTGTGTTAATCAAGACTAGAATTTGAATAATTAATTGATTGTTTTATCACCTAAGTCAAAGCGAACATTGTTTATTTCATGTTCTTTTCACGAATTTAATTAACATAAAGAATAACAACTTTTGCAATGTAATTCCTATGTGATTGACACGTGTAAATAAAATCAACTAACTTAGTTTTCGGTACCACGTTGCATATATTGTTTGGTGATAAAATTGTTAAAAAGGAAGAGCTAGTAGAGGATGTAACTTGGGCTAGAATAACGATTACTCCATGAAGGGAAAGTTATTTAAGTACCATCGCTCCCAAACTCATTTCTAGTACACGTAGTCCAATTGGGCATGGGTAAACTTACGATTCGTGCTAATTATCCCTTGAACACTACTTGGGAGAAAGGCATGAATGAGGTTTATGGGTTTTCCTAAAACTCATTGGCGATTCTTACTTGTTTCTTACAAAAAAGCGTGATGATAGGATCATTTATAATTCATGGTCCCCCAAACAGTCAAGAATTCAAATCCTAATACACCCTAACAAGTGTAAATTCTAAGGCTTTTAAAGGGCCATGACATCTAAGGAGAAAGATCCCCTACGATGGGAACATACTCCTTACACCTACAATCATTAACGTTCAACAACGAACTTTCCATAGATTATCTTCTTTATTATTGCCTTTAAGGCAATAATATTTTCAACATATATTTTATTAGACTTCCTAATGATGCTTTTCATGGGATTTACTCCAAACAACTCACGATGATTCGGGATACCCTAATCACTTGTGATCATGGAAATTTACCTTAAATTCCCGCACATTACACATGGATGCACGTCCATGTTACCATTGTCAAGCCACGACTCATTGTTAGCTCGTGCTTATAAAAGGCTTCCTTGTTAAGGGTATAATCCTTGTTAAGGTTTGTGCTTGCAACATCAATTCTCAAATTGTATTTGTTACCACAAGTAGAGATCTCATCCTGTTACTTATCCAAGTACTTTGGATGTTCTTGGCCATAATCTAACGATCTATTACCTAGATTCAACTTGATTGGTACTATATACATACTTCACATGCTCTTAAGAAAGTAATCCATTTGACGATTCCATATCGTTGATGGATTTAATTGTAGAATGATTCTTAATCTTTTTCCACCCCCGTTACATTTTAGCTCATCCAGTTTCACTGAGTCTAGCTAAATTGTTTGCTATGTGATATGGTTGAAAGTCTCTACTAGAGTTTTTCTTATTTGAATTGGTTTTTAGCCTAGCTCATACTTAGTTCATAAATTTACTTAGTTTATTCATACGGGTCGAAAGTCTTTCAAAGTCCTCCAATTCATGTTTAACACGGTAAATTCCTTTACACATTCAAAAGTCTATAAAATATATGTTAATACCCAATATGTACTAAATATCGTCTTTTGCTTGGTCTATTGTCAAAATTACTTTCAAATCTAATCATTTAGCATTTGATTGTTAATTTACAACAAAGTTCGTAAACTTCTCGTTGAACCCAACAAGATTGGCAATTGCTCCCACTAAACTTCTTATCCGCAAGAATTTTTATGTTTCTCCATGAGTCAATCCTTTTATTAAATTTATGAGCAAACACGTTCCAATTCCTTTATGTAATGCTTCAGTCTCATAATGGATTTCTTGAGCTTGCTTTCAAATCTAGCATTATTTAGATTTTTAATCCCTTTAACTATTTTCATAGTCACTTCAAAAATCCTATTTTAGGAAGGCGGTTTTGGTATCTATTTTTCCATGTTTCATATGTGCAATTTTACTAGAGAATAACCACGTAAAGACTTGAGCATTCCGATTGGTGAATAGGTTTTTATTAAAATCAAATCCGTGAATTTATATTATATCCTTTTCAACCAATCTAGTTATTTATGCATATACATTTCCACATTTGTTAGTTTTCACCTTAAAAACTTATTTGCGATCGATGGGTCTTTCACCCCTCATGCAAATTAATCAAGTTTTAAACATGATTTTCAAACATGAATTCTATTTCGGATCTTATGGCCTCTATCGATTATTTGGAATTTGGATTTGTCGTAGCTATCTTACAAGGCATTATTCCCTTACTATCTAATAGTAAATAGTATGCTTGTAATTCTTAGGTTTATTTCTAAATTAATAGAAAATTTATAGGATTCAATCTAAAACCTTTGTTAATTCTATACCTGTACAAGGTTATTGCATCAAACACTGAGTTTCAAGGCGCTTCCAAATCCCTTTGATTATCTTGACCTTACTCCAACTTTTCAGAAGTTTTGTGAGTAATGAATTCTCTTTCAATCTTGATCAAGTATTCTTACGAAGCCCTTTTAAGGTCTTCCATGATTCTAAGTTCTAGCTTGTTGCTAATCTCGATGGTCATCGAGTTCATCTTCCTCCCACTTGTCGTTTTGGACAATGTGTTTCTTTCAAGAAAGACACCACTCAGAGCAACAAACATTATGTTCTCATTTAGGTTGTGGAGGTAATGCCCGTAGTCTCACTTCAATGCATACAAAGAGACATATATATTGTCTATGGGTAAAAGTTTAATGTGAAACAAATAGTTAGCTTCCACTTGAGCTATCTTAGCCTTTAATGAGGCATTAAGCTCCCACTGAACCACCTAGCTCTTGCTAAGCCGGTGATCTCCCACTGAGTCACTTAGCTCCCTTTGAATCAACGAGCTCCCATTGTGGCTAAGAGTTTTAGACATATACTTGAAAAGACGTTTAGAAGTTAATTCTTTCCATAGCTGAATATGGTGTCCTTTCTTAGCTTCGACATTTTGTTTAGTGTAACATTAGTCATTTGTGCAAATCTTTTAAGAACTTAATAGGAAGGGATGTGATCAATCATTGTTCGAGTCATTTTTATATGGCATCGAGGTCTCCGTGAAGACAAACTATGTTCTTTGTGGAGTTATTTATGAAAATTTCAATTTCATAACTTTTTGATGGTTAGGCTTGGCTCAAGCAAACATTGCTCTATCTAATCTAGACGTTTTGATATCTTCCCAAGTCGATTGTGTACTTCATTGAACTCTTGAACTATTCAAAATCAAGTTTGTTCATATTTGATGAATATAGCCATATTCTTTCAAATACTTCGTGAAACATTGAAGTAATTGAATCCACTTTAGCTTTCAGAGTCAATTGTGTATACCAAGAACAATAGCTCTTTACCTTGTCGGTCTTTCACAAGTAAGACTTGCTTATCTTAGAACGATTATGAATCGATCAACTGTCAAGAGCCTATATAGCATTGAGTACGTTCTTCTTAATGTGACACTGCTAAAGATGTTCGAAACTCAAATCATGCCTATGATTTGAAATTTTGTGAGTTTTCATGTTATGTGAATGTTTGTTTATAATGAAGCATTCTTGACTCATGGTTTAGACAACCATGCCATTCAAATAACTTTGCATCTGTTGCTATTTAATTTGAATGTGAATCTTTCCGTGTGTTAACGGATTGTTTGCTGATTATGGAACACAATAACCCTTTATTTGTTCAAGCCTTAGCTTTTAAACAAATCATACTACCCTATAACTGATGTAGCACCACTTGCTTCATTCTAAGCTAGTAAGTCAATAACTTAGCTTATCTTCAGTAGTTTGTGGTCACTTTCCAAGTGTAATACTCAATAAGTATCTGATACTTGTGAAGATAATAACTTGCTAAGTTAATTAGAATAGCATGAACTCTTCAGCAGAAATGGAATCTTATTCCTTTTCTTTGTTCCTTGTTTCCTATAATTCTTATTATACTTTATCTCATAATCTTTCAAAATCATTTCTCTAAGATTATTTGACTTTTATACTTTGTTAGGCATAATTAAGCATCTAATGCACTGTCTAACAAAGTTCCATCTTTTCCTTTAATTCATTCTTGAATTCATACATCTATCAATGAGTTGTACTCACCAGCGTATAAAGCGAAAAGATATGTTGGTTGTGAAGCTTTGACAATTTTGAGTTTCCAACTCAATACTTCATGTTTATCAAAACTACCTAGTATTTTGAATACATGATGTCCAACCGTCCTTTGGGACTTATAAAAGTCATTTATGAGAATTATATTATAGAATTGTATTTCCTTTCTTTGAGAACCATTCTCAAGAATTTCCTTTACCAATCATGGAAAATAATATAGTTTGATTTGAAATTCTAAAAATATAAGTGCAAAGTATAACCATTTATCAAGAAAATAGTATAATAAGTTTGAAATTTAAAAGAATTCAAGCAAATTTTCAACCTTATTACACGTCTTATCCACGCTTTATAATTTTCCCCATTTGGAAAGAATAATGTGATTCCAAGATCCAAAGAAACAAAGAGTGCTTAAGCAAGCTTTGGCTTGTCTTAACACTCAATCTTATAAGGTAAGAAACTCTTTGCTAATGGCGCCAAGCCACTCATGGTGGGATAATTCGTTGCATCTAACGATCCCTTCATAACATATACACTTTCCCACGACTAGGAATGGCAACGGATCAGATTCGGGACAGATGTGGCTGAATTCTAATCTGATCTGTTTAGTATACGGACCCTGGACTAGTATCCAAATCCGAAAAATTCGAGTCCAAATCCTATCCGACTTGTAATTTTTGGATCCGAATCCCGTCCGTTTATATGGACCTCCGAAATGATCCAAATATTTTTTTGATTTTATTTTTTGTAATGTCATATACCTATAATTGCTTGTATTATCATACCAATTAAAGTATAAACATAACATATTTAAATTATAAACTAAATTACATAACAAAATTTTGCTACAAAACAACCAAATTATTGTCCCAAGTTATAGAGCATATGCTTATAATCTCGAATTCGGACTCGGATTGGACTCCTTCGGACTTTGCATAGGGTCCAAGTGCGAACCACCTCCTATTTAGATTTAGATCTTTTTTATCAGATTCGGATTCAAACTAATTTTAAAGGGATTCAAATCGGATTTTTTTTCTTTGGATCGGATCGGATTTGAATCGAACTCAGATTAAATTGCCATCCCTAGCCACGACATGTTAGGATTCCATCACTCATGTCGTTGAGTATAACTAAAACCAACTTGAATACCCATTATTCCTTACGTATCTTAGGGAGTAATAGTGATGCCTCGCTTTGGGGTAGCCCATCACTACTCTCTATAGGTCGATAAGTGTTGTTTTGTAATGGCAAGTTTTACTCAATATTTTAGTGACCTCGGGTTTCTGTGTTGGTTGATTTAAGTGAACTTAATTAATCATCCCAACATTCGAAATCCTAAACATGTATCGAACATATAATTCATAACTAAATAATCATAAATATATATCAAAAACGTAAATAAAGATGCATTTGACAACTAGCATGACCCCTTAAGTAATCAAGTCTTTAAGGGTTATCTTTTGCAACTTCATGACTCCGTCTTCTAAGAACCTCCGTCTTCAAGGCATGACCACAATTATGCAAATACTAGTGTCTATGATTAGGACTAATCTAAATATTATGGTACAAATATAATCAACGGTTCGCAAAACGTATTTTACAAAAATACATCATGGATCATAGTCCGTAATTTCTATCATAATCGGGCCCCACTAATTGTTATTTCATAATACCTGTGAGAATATATACATTCCACTCATCCATTAACTATTTGTGAATGGCCCATGCACTTTACAGCGGTAAACAAGTAACAGTGCATAAAACACGCGTCAACTAGTAACTAATTTAGATCGTTAGTCCAATTAACATGCCTAATAAAAACTAGTCAAAATTGTTTAATTGATTATGTAATTTAGCGCAATTAAAGTTGAAGCTTCCACTAAATTCCACGTCCATCTTAATTAATCTAATTAATTAAGTCAGTAAACCCAAATTTTACCAAAAGTAAATTTTGTCAATGCCACTAAAAACCGAGGCCTAGCCTCAAAATTTAATTAAACTTAATTAAAACCAAATTAATTAATTAAAATAATTAAAACGCCAAAATTAACATAACCTTAAAACGAGGCACAAGTGTTAAGTGAGGGGTTATGGACACAACCGTGACTCATGCCAAGCGTCACACCCATAGCCTAGAATACCGCATATGCTTCGACTCTTCTACGGGGCGTTCTTACGACACAAACCATGGAGGCCACGCAAGCTTGCTGCCATGCGCATTGTGCCACAAGCTTGTAGCACAGCCACATACACACCCAAGCCGCACCAAGCAACGTACACCACAAGTCTCGACCACAAGTATGCAAACACGGACATCCGAACCAAAAATCAGCCACCCACATGGCCGCGTGTGCTGCCGCAATATGTTGTTGTTGCTGCTACGACTGGCAGCCGTGCTTGCTGGTTATGGCAACAGCCACACACGGCTACACCTCTGTCGAGGCTGCCCTTTGCAGCCACATGCGGCTACTATGCAGCTCGGCTCGTCAAGGGGCATTTTACCCTCGAATTTCGTGCAACACCACGGGTTTTTAACCCTAATTTTTGTGTGACTTATCAAATTAACTCCAAATTAATTTTAGAATTAATAAAATGGGCCAAAACTGAAAAATTAATACAATTCCAACTTAAATTTAAAAATTCATTAAGGTGCATATAACAAAAATTATTTCCAAGAACCATTCTTTTATAAAATTGGTTTAACTTGGTGCAACAAAATGGACAAGGCTATTAACTCACTATTTATTTAATTAATTTAAATTAATCATGAGATTTTGAAAATAATAAAGAGAAGATGGAATTATGAACACAAATATTCAAATAATGATTCAAACTTTAACTTGTGAATCCTTAAAAAATTATATCTTCCATATGAAGATAAATGAATATTCTATCACAAGATTCAAACTTTATGATTCCAATCAACTTAATACATGATTAAATAAAAAGTTCAACCATAAAATCATGGTATTTAGTAACAAAGTTTTAATCACGTAAACCAATTAAAGATTGAATCATTAGTACTTAGAAGCATCAATAAACAAAATTTTTACACTTAATGTAATGGACTTGCAATTATGTGAAAATAAGAACCAATCTTTCAAGCACCAATTACTACCAAGTAACCATTCTTAAAGAGGTTTGAAATTGCATATAAATTAAGGAAAGAACCAAATACATAACCACCATAAATTGCCATTAAGATTCAAGATTAGAAAGATCTCTCGAAAAAGGCATTTCTGGTCGGATTTTGGCAAAAAAACACAGCCCTATGGGTAAATCAATATTCAGAACACCTTTTCCACCCAAAATTCACTATTTTTGAGCGAAAATTTGGGTTCTGGGCTGAAGACAACTTGAAACGAGATTAAAATTATTAAAACCGGCTACTAATCTAATTAGCAACATAAAACAAGATAAATTAAGCCATAAAAATACCTTGAAAAATATTATTATAAAAATAAATGAGTAAGGCTCTAATACTACTATTGGGTTTCGATAAGTCCGACTCACTACGGAATAAAACCCGAGCCAAGACCACACTCATAATTAATATAATAACAAAGCATAATTAACATAAACAACAAGATTAAGTAAAAGATTAATATCTTTGACGAGTGCTTCGCTCACTACAAGAGCTCTTACTTCTAAAGCGCTAAGTCTCGCTCGCACGAAGATCTCCAACGGAAGTCCACCCACAACTAGACCCCGACAATGGTCCAATGCTTAGAGGTTAGCTAAGCTCGACCTAAACCCATGTAATTATATGTGTTCAAAAGGTTTTTTCAATGGAGATGCCTTTTTCAACACCTTACTCAAGTGAGTAATCTCAACTCCTAAGGTTTGTATTTATAGCAAAAGGCTCTATAAAATTTCCATCATCTTTCCATATGGGAGAAATATTAGTATGACAAAAAAAAGCAATTAATTTAATTCTAAATTAAATAGCAACACAAATGGTCAAACAACACTTGGCGCACTGTAGGCGTCGCTCGAAGTGCTTGGCACTCTTAGAAAGTGGGAATTGACTTATACGATTAGGGACAAGGAAAGTAGGGATCCGCCAACAAGTTTTTAAGGAACTTGTAAACCGTTCACTGATCATAAAAGGCAACCACGATAAAGGGACAACGATAGGCAACAACGATTGACCCGTGAAGGTTACACCCCATTCATAATCCATGAGATTACTAATTCCATATGGTTTGGAACCACAAAAGAAGGATCGGGGATGATGATACGAAGTGAGTCATGGAGTCACATTCGCCCGTATTGGCCTCTACTCGATTCTTATAGTGAAAAGTATTCCTACGATCTCAAAGGCATACAAACAAAATATTCAATTCGCTCTAAACTATTATTAAGCTAAATTGGTTTAATATTAATGCAACATATAATTCTAAAATATTTGTAATCACTTAATTAAATAACAAGATTAATAAGGAACCTAAACCAGTTGTCCAAATTATCTTATTAGTCGTGATTTTCAATTACATATTCCCTTTAACATGCAATGTGGTGACCATAAAAACAATAGAATAACATCAATATTGGAAGCAATTTAACAATAACTCCAACAATATAAAATCGTTAGAAAACTAATAGAAATAAAAGGTACATAATTCATACTTTGATTCTGTTTGCTTGCAACTACAAAATAATAAACGAGTTAGTAACTTCAAGGAAATAATAATAGAACAATAATTAAATTAAATTAAATAATGTAGAGTTGATTTGGGGCCAAACCCTCAAACAGTTCTACCTTTTACGCCTTGGCTTAAGGACAAAACCACGAGTAAAGTATGGACTCCTGGGAGTGCTTGAATAAGGAATTTTGAAAGAATAAGGGTAGGATATGTTTAGGCTAGAGCATAGAAGAGAGAAAAATAGAAAATTAATTAATGCCCCGTACATCAGAAATGAGGGGGTATTTATAGAAAAATGTGCTGAGGGAACACACGGATTGATAAAATGATAAAAAACCTGAAAAAAGTATACCGTGACACGGGAAATCCCACTGTCAGGCGGGAAACATTCCCGTGACACGGTACACATTTGCGTGACGCGGAAAATATTTAGTGAACGAGGGGAGAAAATGCGTTAAGGGTTTACGTATGGGAAGTGAGTCAGGGCTGGTGTTAGGTGCGGTTGTTCTTTGGTGTTGCGGGGTGGCTGTGAGGAGCTTCTATTGGTGTCGTAGAGAGCTGCTGTAATTGTTGTTGGGCTGGTGGTGAAGTGGGTGTTGGTTGGATGCGGCTGTGAGGTGGAGTTGTTAGCTGATGCGGGCTGTGACTGGAGGTTGGGATTTGGTGGTTGTTTTTTTGAGGTGCAAAGTAGCGAGTGACGCAGGTACCTGAGAAAATGGTGCGGTTGTGATGTGTGTTGTGGCAGTGGAGTTTAGAGGTGAAGGTGAGCAGGGCTTCGCGTGGTGGCTGCTCTGTTGCAATTAGTGGTGTTGTGCTTGCTTGCGGTTTGTGGGGCTGTGAGAAGATGGAGCAGGAGCTGCTGACATGGTGTGGTTTGTATTGGTTGTATGTGGGAGCAGGGGTTGCTGGTGATTTGGTGCGTGGTGTAAAGAAGGAAGCAACAGTGTTGCTGTTTTGGTGTGGTGAAGGATAAGAAAGATTAGAGGGGGAGAGAGTGGTGTAGGATAAGAGGTGGCCGTAGTCAGCAGCTAGCAAAGAAATGTGTACACTTTGACTCGTCCTCGAGCTCCGAACTCACTTGACATGAAACCCGAACACCTACACACAAAACCGAGAAAAGAATTAAGACAAAAATAAAATAAAATAAATAAAATAGAAATAAATAAACTATAATAAAAATAAGATTATTAAAAACTAAAACTTATAAAAATTAAACAAACACCATACAAGCGAATAAAACTATGAAATAGACTCAAAACTAATTAAAATAATTAAAAGTAAATTAGAATACTTTCAAGGAAAAATAAAGAACAAAATATAACAAATCAAAAGCAAATAAAATACGAAAACAAACTAATTCTAATAAAAACTACGAAAAGAACTAAAACACGACATAATTACCAAATAAACAAGAAATGTTATTAAAGAGAAAACAAGAGAAATAAAAGGGAAAAAAAGATAAAATGAGCACGAAAATGACTCTAAAACTACTCCATAAGAGTGACATAAATGTCACTCATCAAATTCCCCCAAGCTAAAACTTTGCTCGTCCAAGAGCAAAGCTAGAGCAAAAGTGATTAAGAATGAATTTATTGAATGCCAAAGAAACAAAATAGAAGCCAAGGGACATAATGTACACTAACTCATTGTCTTAGGAATCACGGTTATTTTTAGCTACAACAAGCCCTTAAAACCCTAATGTTGCCTATGAGGATGAGTGAGATCTCGTAAGGGTTTCCTAAGAGTTTAACCCATAATTCTAGCAACACACAACATTCAAGGCAAAAGTGAAATTAAGAAAACTTAAGTTTTGATATTTCAAACAAAACATAAACAACGGGCTAAGCGCATTAGAATACAATCCTTTCTAGACATCAAAGGTAGTCAAGCAAAAGAACAACTAAGGTTGGTACACACATAGAGCATGCAAAGGGTAGAGAACTTAGAGGGACTTACATTCCTCCTTAACTCCAAACAAACTTCCGCTTCCTCACTAGTTTTGCATCCACTTTTAAGGTGATATCACGAGATTCCTCGAATGAACCGGAAGAAATAAACAATGAAAAACATTTAGGCAACCCGAAATCTTACCATTGATAGCTCGCTCAACAGGCTTGGCTTGATTACCCTCCACCGATAGTAACTAAACCTCACTAAGGTCAAAAGGTAAAGAGGGTTGAAATGTTTAGGCTAGGGTAAAGGGTGTGGAAATAAATTTGGAAATTGGTGGTGAACTTAGAAGTGAAGCAAAGTTGATCATTCCTCAATTCAAACTCAATAAAATATCAATTTTCAAATCAAAAATTCTAACAATAGATCATAAAGTAACTCCTCCCCCAAGCTTATGTTTTTTCAACCAAACAACAAATATTTTTCACTTTTTTTTTTTCTTTTTTTATTTCTTTTTATACTTTGCTCTCGCCTATTTTAACTTTGAACGACTTTTTCTTTATTTTTCCTTTTTTTTTCTTTTCATTTGCTCAAACCAGTAAACATAACAAAGACAATCACATTGAGAACCAAAATTTAAGTTTTTCACTCCTTTTTCATTCTTTTTCTCTCTTTAATTAACCAAATATACAAATCAAGTTCCAAGAATGCATCACAAAAACTAATAAAGGTGAAAATAAAGCAAAGGTCCATCGGCTTGTAATGTGGTTATGCCAAAGAAGGGAAAAAGGCTCAAATTGGGTTACTAAATGAGCAAATGCAAAAGAAAAATAAAAGAATAGATAATAATAAAACAAAAAAAAAAAAATCCCAATTGCCTTCGTTTTTCCCCTAGGTTGGTTCGGTCTTGATCTCAGGTAGAATCAAGCCAAATTTTCAATATGAGCTAGCAATGCCAAGGATCCAAACGCCACACATCCAAGAAATGTAGAAGGCTAGAACAATATAGATACATCCTCACAAGAATGACGGTATTGGAATAGCAAAAATAACCTTTAAAGCTTCAACTAGCTTGAGGGCGACAACCATCTTACCACAAACCAAGTGAGCTAAGGTCTCATAGCCCTTAAGTTTTACTACCTTGGCAACGCTATATGTGTGAACCAACCCGACATCCAAGTGCATGAAAACCTCTAACAACTAGGAAAAAGAGTATTCTAGGTGCTAAAGCCCAAATATGTCCAAGTTTGAAACAAAACATTTTGAAACCTTGCCTTGAATGCCATGGAAAGACACTATACACACACACGTATTCACAAAACTAACAATACTCATGAATGCATATACAAGTGTGCAAGATGAAAGCATGATCAATCAAAGCTACATATACCAAAAGTCAACTCAATAAGGCGCACAAGGCCATCAAAACATAGAAAACCAATCTCAACAATAGACTTTGGCAAGTATAGGAGAAATAAATCAAGCAATAAAGAGACTATGGATTAAGAAACCACTAAGAAATATAGATAACCCCCCAATCTAGCGAATAGCTACTCGCTTAAGCTAGAATGGAGCATTGTCCTCAATGCTCAATATAAAGGCACAAAGGGTGGGAGGGAGGGGAAGAAAGAAACCATATCCACACAAAAAATCATATTCAATCAATCCAAATTCATATAAAAAAGCAAATCCAAGATGAGGGAAGAAGGAAAGATTAAACCAAATGTGAGGTGGGTGTTGGAACCCGCAATTAAGCACATTGTCCACATTTTCATCTAATTCCTCGTCTTTGTGCTTTTCCACATGCAATCAAACATTGGTGTGGTTCTTCTCAAGATTCTCAATCCAAAATTCTTGCACATGAGTATATGCATTAATTACCTATACACATAGACAAGAGAGGAAACAAAAATGAGAAACATAAAAGAAAGAAAAAGAAAGCAATAAAACACGGGTTACTTCCCGAGAAAGGCTTGCTTAACGTCCAAGCATGACCAATCTAGTAAATAACCCGACAAAGATCGCAAAAATTTGTCATATGCACCGGCAAACATATCAAGAAATAGAGCATACGCGATGCTCATATGACAAGCAAACGCAAAGTACAAGGAGACTTAATGCTTGAGAGAAGGGGGAAAAGAAAAAGTAAAAGAATCAAAAGAAAAATCAAGAAAATAATAAGAAAAAGAAAGATAGGGAGGTAAAATCTCCTCAAAAAAATCTTTATGGTTGACATTATAACTCTTTTCCTCATAAAAAACGAAAGAGGTAGGGGCTTCGAAGGCATGAATAGGAAGAGGATCCCTAGCTAAGAGGCTCTTTGAGAAAAGAAGGGAGGAACATAGGATAGTAGGGGATATGGTTAAACCTTTAGGAGAAAGGTGTATGAGAAAGGGGAAAATGGGTAGCTACTCCCTCACCACAAGGTCTCACATCACTAATGAGGGAGTAGAAATCAATCATGGAATCCTCAAATGAAGAACCTTCATGTTCTATATCTCCCTCAAGCTCAAAAACTCCAAAGGATTCAACCTCAACCTCATCTTTACCATCTTGAACAACATGTCCCATAAATTTCTCAAGGACTACCATCTCAAAATCAAGAGTGAATGGGGCAAATTTCTCTCAAACTCGTCTCTCTCTAATGAAGCATTATGAATGAACTCACCTAAAAAATTAGGGGCTTTCGTTTGAGACTCAAGAAATATTTGTGCCATAATCTCAAATGAGTCCAAATGATCATATATAGACGAGTCAAAAGCTTTCTCATTGGAATCATCTAGGGGACTAGGGAGCACATCTTTAGAATTCATACAAAAATTGGATGCAATATGAGAAAGAACATGCACTCCATCATCATTAGAATATACCTCATTACATTGAGCTATAGAGAGAGGGGAGTTGAAATCATGCATTACATGGTCACTATGGGGAGCATCAAGCACATCATGGGAATTCATATTAGACAAATCATGACAATTAGCATGAACATTAAAAGCATGAGAATCCCGAACATAAGTCTCATGATTGGCCTTCTCCCAATCATAATTATCCCTAGCTAACCAAGAATAGAAATCCTAAGCTTCATCCGAAGACTAAGTTTGAAATCAACCATTTAACATATTGTCTATCCACCATCTAAAATGATAATTTAATCCCAAATTAATGATTTCACAATAATCACCCTTGATAAAACATTTAACACCGCCTAGGAAATCCTCAAGTCTATTGAAATACACCCAAAACGGTTCATTATCAAATTGAGGAATAGAAATATAAGCAATTGTTTTTTCTTAACAAAAACAACAAATATAAAAACAAATAAATGAAAAGAAGGTTATACACAAAGGACCAGTCTCAATGAAATAACACAACAGTAATGGAAGCCGTTCCCCGGCAACGACGCCAATTTGACAAGGGAATAAACGCGTCATCAAATGTCTATCCTTAGATCAAATACAATTTATACAACCTAAACAAACCTAATACGAGTATAAGGCAAGCATAGGGGTTCAACCACATGGAACGAGTAAACACCACCAAATGTTATGAACAATTAAGCTAGTCCGAAATAGGAGATAAATAGACTAGTGTCTAATGATGCTAAAACAAGAAATAAAACACTAAGGGAAATGGTTTAGGTATAGCATTCACTTGAACATAAACAAAGGCATAGAAGTTGAATTAATCATGAACTAAACATGCATGAATATTGATATGAAGGATCCAATGTAGACGCCTTCCGGGGTTAATTGGCTTCTCCTAACATAGCCTTTATGGTTCCACATTAGAACCATATACTAGGAGGTCCTATCAAATAACGATCGATACAAATGAACCTAGCTAAGTCAACATCCGTTTCATGTTAGCAAAGATTCACTCCCAATAAACTAGCAACATGCATTTTGTAAGTAGATTGAACAATATCAAACATATAAAGACTTTAATAACAAATAAATCAATTCCAAACCCTAGAACATGCTCAAGGTCCAGCTACACCATAACCATCCCCTTAATGGGGATATTACTCACTAATCATGACAATAACAAGATTAATTAACAAATAATCAAGAATCAACATGATTAACAAGCAATAATAACAACTAAAACAATAATCAAAAGAAAGCAAATAAAATAGTGGAGAGAGAGAGTTAAAGATTCTCATTGATTGAAGATGAAAGTCTACAAATAAGATGATCAATCTTCTTCTTCAAAATCCAAGCTCAACAATGGTGAAACCCTCACTTTCTCTCTCTAAACTACTCTAATCCTAACCAAACCCTAGAGAGAAAAGCTTCCTAAAACTAATTATGAAAATAGAATAATTGGTGTTGAATGACACTAATTACCCCCAAAAAAGGGTATTTATACTAACTTAATAAAAATAAGAAAAATAAAAGAAGAAGATAAAGAAAGAAAGAAAAGGAATTAAAAAGAAAAAAATAAAAGAGAAAGGAAAAAGGAAATAAAAATAAAAAGAAAAGAAAATAATAAAAAAAACTTAATCCCCCACAAAACAATCAGACTGCAATCCCCTTTCCTTCGATCTCTATGGATGCTCTGATTTCTGATCATCATACCACTATCATCAACCGTTATCATTAAATCACCACCGTCAATCATCATCTCTTACATTGAACATCAATCAAGGTCGTTCGATCTTCATTAAAAACCATGTGAGAAGCTCGTGAAATTGTTCGGCCGAACTGAGGGTAGTTCGACCGAACTACGGGATTGGTTCTGTCGAACCATGGGTGTGCTCGACCACACCTTTTCAAATAAGAAAAGTTCAAAAGTTTCTGACTGTTTTTTGCAGTTTTACTTCGACCAAACTTTTCAATAGTTTGCCTGAACCTCATGAATTTGCAATTTGCTCTTATTTTATGGATGTTCGCTGTTATGATGTGGTGATGATGGTGCGGGCTGGTGGTTTGTTGCAGCGGTGTGCAGCGCGGCTGCAGGGGAAGTGAGTCAGGGCTGGTGTTAGGTGTTGTTGTGCTTCGGTGTTGCGGGGTGGATGTGAGAAGCTGCTGTTGGTGTCGTATTGAGCTATTGTAATTGATGCTTGGCTGGTGGTGAAGTGGGCTTTGGTTGGATGTGGCCGTGAGGTGGAGTTGTTAGCTGATGCGGGCTGTGATTGGAAGTTAGGATTTGGTGGCTATTTTATGGAGTTACGAAGGAGCGAGTGGCCCAGGTTGTTTAGATATTGGTGCGGTTGTGATGTGTGTTGTTGCGGTGGAGTTTAAAGGTGAAGGTGAGCAGGGATGCGCGTGGTGGCTGCTCTGTTGCAACTGGTGGTGTTGTGCTTGCTTGCGGTTTGTGGGGCTGTGAGAAGTCTGAGCAGGAGCAGCTGCCATGGTGCGGTTTGTATTGCTTGTCTGTGGGAGCAGGGGCTGCTGGTGATTTGGTGCGTTGTGTAGAGAAGGCAGCAACAGTGTTGCTGTTTTAGTATGGTGAAGGGTAAGAAAGATTAGAGGGGGAGAGAGTGGTGTAGGATAAGAGGAGGCAGCCGTCAACAGCTAGCAAAGAAATGTGTACACTTTGACTCGTCCCTGAGCTCTGAACTCACTTGGCATGAAACCCGAACACCTACACACAAAACCAAGAAAAGAATTGGGACAAAGAACAAAATAAAATAAATAAAATAGAAATAAATAAACTATAATAAAAATGAGATAAATGAAACTAAAACTAATAAAAATTAAACAAAAACTATACTAGCGAATAAAACTATGAAATAGACTCAAAAGTAATTAAAATAATAAAAGAAAATTAGAATACTTTCAAGGAAAAATAAAGAACAAAATATAACAAATCAAAAGCAAATAAAATACGATAATAAACTAATTCTAATAAAAACTACAAAAAGAACTAAAACACGACAAAATTACCAAATAAACAAGAAATGTTATTAAAGAGAAAAAACGAGAAATAAAAGGGAAAATAAGATAAAACGAGCACGAAAATGACTCTTTAACTACTCCATGTCACTCATCAGATAGGAAATCCGGGAAGATTCCATGTGGAAGTATGGTCACGTGGCTTGTGACCAACCTTGGGCTCGATCGCTATTTGCCATCTTGTACTCCGGCTGGAGAGGTTGATACTCTTTACCTCGACATCAAGCAATTAAAGCAAATTCAATTTTTGGAAAAGAACAATGATGAAGAGGTATTCGAATGGCTAGGGATAACGAGCATTGGTGTTATCTCCCTTACCCTTCATTGACTTCTATCCACCGTGAGAATGTAGCTAATATATGTCATGTCCTTTTAAGTCACCGCCTTCCCTATGATGATGATGATGAAGAGATGGGTGATGGTGAAGAAGAAGAAGAAGAAGAAGAAGAAGAAGAAGAATGAGAAGAAGAAGAGCAACATCAACAACAAAAAATTCCGCGTCAACAACAACAACATCAAGAACAACAACACCAATATGCGAGCTCCGACTTGGATGCGCTAAATGCTCAAATGAAGGGTATGCAAATCTGGTTAGAGGGTATGTATGATCAAGATTTTGAGGCCCTCTAAACTCAAAAGAGTGGAATTTCGGAGATGCAACAAGGTAGGATTCTTCAACCACAACAGTTGTATGATGCGGGTGTTAACCGGGGAGACATCACTCCCCTGGTTAACTACCCATACTTTCCACCCCAACATGGTCCTATACCATCCTATGGGGGTGATGGATTACCTACGTACCAATATTGGTAAGGACCCCCGTGGTCAAACACCGAGACTCGCTCATTCCCCGATGAGCACGGTAACTATGATTACCGTGCCCCCGTTGGGAGCGACTATAGGGGTGATCCTAACTACCCCTTTGTGCACCACAAGAACCCACTACCACTTGCTTTTCCCGAGCAATTTACTCCCCTTTCCCCTTTGCAGCTAGATAACTTCAAGGGGCACTATGGTTAGCAACCCGGTTACACCGGGGAATGGGATCCTTATGGTCCCCTATCTGGGTTTTCCTATGATATGGATGACCAAGATGGCACCGGACCGAGTGGTAGTGGTAGCTAGTTCCCTCATTTTTTTGTTGTTTGCCTCCATCCCTTATTTTATGTGTGCTTTATTTGTATTGATGGGATGTTGATATGTGTTTATGTTTAGCTTGGGGAAACTTCATTTTCTTAGGGGTTTGTTTGTTACTTTTATGAGCTTTACATGCCTATTCTTTCTGTCTTATTCTTGTTGTTGTTGTGATGATTTTTCTTTGATTATGATGCATGTGTTACTCCCACAAATCCAAACCCCTAATATCCAAATCCCATAAATCCAAACCCTTGAATCAAAATTTTGTAGTTTAGTGCTTTGTAGTTAGTTAGGTGTTTAGTTGGTTAATTAGTTCTTATTTTCTTATCTTTACTTTTTGATAGTTTAGTTTAGTTTATTTTAGTTTAGTTTCTAGTTTCTTTTTGTTTACTTTGTTTTGAAGTTACTAACCGTTTTCTTTGTATATAGTTCCTTTTTCTAATTTTCTTCTCACATGGATTTGATAATGATGCTATTGTCTTTGGAGCTCAACAAAGGTGGTCGATTCTACCACCTTTTTTTGTTAGCATTGCTCGGAAGTCGGTGAGATCTTTCTAATTTTTCTTTATCTTTCTTCTTTTATTGGATGCATAGTTTAGGATTAGTTTCAAGAGAATTTGAATGGTTCGAGGATGGATGCTTGTAACACCTAGTTTGTTTGGGATAATTGGCGATTATGTTAATTGATCACTTGTTTGTTGATTGGGAATTACGTGTTATACTTGCATCTTTGTTCCTTTCTTTCTTTTCCTACTCTTCTTTTCTTTTCCTTTATTTTTCTTTCTTCTTGATTTTAGTTTGTGGTATGTTTTGAGGCTTTATTTTTCACTTTTTGTCTTTCTTTTGAATTGGACTATATACAACCGATTTTTGCTTTTGAATGAACATCATCCTAAGTGGTCATGATATGCACGGTTTGAGAGTATGCTTGGTTGACTCTAGGATAGGTGCATGCTAAGGTAGCATGTCTAAGAACTAGGAAGATCATGTAACTAGATTCTACTTGTTTGTGGCATGTTGGTAGTTGCTTCCTATAGTCAATATGACACCATAGTGAGTTTTTGCTACATCCATGTCAGGTTCATCATTTGTTAGTTGAGATGAACACTACAAGAGGGGGGTGAATTTTAGGTGAGTTCCTATTACTACTTTTTGCGGAAGTTAATTAAAATGTAAAGGAACTTGCAAATGCACACAGATTTTACGAGGAAACCTTCCAAGGCCCAACTAGAAGTAAAACCTAGACCCTTCCTAAGGGATTTCCAATACCAAGTTACTCCACTAAAACAGGGCAATACCAAATTACAACCTATTACACACAGACCTTTACTCACAAGTTCTACAATGAAATTACTACAAAGTGGGACCCTATCTTACCCAATCTAAGTCCCAAACATAGATTCACTAGTACTCCCAAAGTAAACTTACAGCCTCACCTAGAAGATAGCTTTTTGCATGCAAAATATTACTACACACTCACCCAAGAACTCAACCAATACAAAATATAAAACACCTAGAATATGTTAGGCAAGCAATGCATGAAACCCGAAACTAATATGACAAGATAATAAGCTTGGCAAACTTACACAAATTAAGCTCTGAGGATTTCTTCACGCATAAACTCACAAAAACTTATAAAATGAGATCTCTACTGTTTATAAAAGATTTACATGTATAGCAAGTAGGTTTTTTTAAAAGGTAATTAAGTTAATTTAACTAAATCCCAAAACACGATTTTATGTAAATAATTTAGAATACAATCGTTTTGAAAAAAAAAGTTAATTAAAGTTTTAATAAATAGAATAATATCTTTTCATTTAACCGATTTTAAGAAATAAAATCAAATTAGAAAATATTTACTTAAAATCTATAATTTATCTTTTCTGTTTTAATTAGATTTACCAAGCAACTTGTCCCGCTTCTAATAGGTTTCATGCAAACCCTACATAACATATTTAACAACCAATCTAGAAGATAAAATCTTAACTAAAAGAGTTGTTGCGCCGTTTTATTCTGCACTTGAGGACTACTTGGGCTTCACGCAGAGCAGGACAAGTTCCTACTGTCTTCAAGTTCCTGTTAGGGAACGTTTTTGTTAAGGAACTTAAATATTTCTTGTTAGAGAACTAAGTTCCTTTTAGAAACTTTTCTTTTATCTTGATCAACCTTCTTTAAAGCCTTCTTCTTCGCGTTCTTCTTAGATAAGGCTACTCTTCAACCACCAAGGTCTACTTCACCTATTGCTTAGTAAAACACTAGAGGAAACCTTTAGTTAACTTTGCTTAAGTTTAATTCTATCATAATCAAAACCTTAAGCTTCAACAATTTCCCCTTTTTGATGATGACAAACAAAAACAAACTCTTTAGAAGATCAATTAAAACAAAAGGTTCGTATTTTTCATTTTTTATTTTATCAACAAAAACACACAACAGAAACAAAAGCAAAAATAATATAGACTTAAAAAAATAATAAAAATAGAACATAAAAAGTAGAACACAAAACTAAACTAAGTAAGAAACTACTAAAGGCATCAAATCAGAAATCAGAGAAAGGTTTATGCTATATTGAGAAATCTTTGATACTTTCTCAACTGGAACCTAGAACAACTTATCCTCAAACTTTGCTTCTTCTTTTCCCCCTTTTGGAATTATCAAAAAGTCTTGTTTTTAAAGTTATTAAGCATCTAGCCACATCCCCACATGCAATTCATCGAGTGTGGGAAACTAAAGGCAGCGCTGCTAACTTCTCTTAAGTGAGTTCCACTCTCCTGCAAAAGTTTTCAAAACATACAAGTACACACATGTATAGGCCAAGTTCCAAAACATTCATTAAAAGTAAAAGATAAGCATCCTGCTTAATAATTTAAAATATTACAAACCAAAATTAATTGTTCAAAAACCAAAACAGAAATTAAACTTGTTCATGACTAAAACATAAGATAGAGAAATGGCTAGGCAAAAGTGGTTTAGTAGGGCTAGGAAGAAAATAAATTGGTTTAGGTCTGTAAGAGCTGAAGAATTTTCTTGTTTTTCTCCATATTTTGCTTGATATACTCCTCCACGCTAGTAGAAAAAGGCTCATTTACGTTGCTCATTTATAGTGTATTTGCGTCGCTTTTATGAGCGACGCAACTGCTCGCAACGCAAATGACTTTTAAATCATTTGCGTCGCTCGTAGGCGCGACGCAAATAAGAGTTATTTGCGTTACTCCTTTATAAACAAGTGACGCAAATAAGAGTTATTTGCGTCACTCCTTTATAAACTTCTTATTTATTTATTATTTTTTTTTTTGCGTCACTTGTTTATATAGGAGTGACGCAAATGACTTACTAGACAATACAAAAGCGAGTCATTTGTTTGTTTAATGAGCGACGCAAATGATGTGATTTTTTTTATTTTTAATTATAATAATTGCTTGTATATGTTTGTAGTACTTGTTTCCCTTGGTAGTGGTATAACATAATTAACTAACGCCAATAATTGAAATTAAAATGCAATATTAATAAATGCAAATGTAAATTTCGGTAGAGTTTCCTTTGTATTTTGGGCTACCCATAAAATTGGGAATGACGGGATTATATTAACAACCTGTCCAATAAGTTTACATCTCAATATCATTGACATTATACTCATTATCCCAACACCAATTAACCAAATTCATTCATGTAAAGCCTATAATCCAAAACAAGAGTCCAACATTTGCTAAGTGTAAATCTAATGTTCAACATTACATATAAAATTCTCTGCTTAAATATCTAGAATCTCATTTATCTCCTCCTCGGTATACGGTGTAGTTCTTTAAAAATCCTATCAATACAACAAATATACAAGAGGAAAGTTTTAATTCAAGATTGTAGCTAACATCAAATTGTATTTATCAAACAAAAACGAAATATTTGACAACTCATACCTTAATAAGATCCTCACTGTTATGATGATGTTCAAGTATTTCGTACATATAACACATGCATAGTAGCCACACTCACGTAGATTCTCTTTCTTGTGATAGAAAACCAGGCATACAATCAGCTACAAAGACAGCATTGGCATGTTTCTCACTTTCTCAAGGGTATCTACATGGAGCATACAATGGCAATCTGATAATACATATACCTGAGTTCTCTATACAAGTATACAGTCCAAAAATCTAATGAAAATATAAATAAATTTGTGAACATCAACCTAATCATGATATATAATCACACAATAAGACATAAATAAGATAGACTCAATGATTATAACTGCATCTATTCTCAAAATTTCAAGCACAAAGAGGGTGTTTCAATCAGACATTTGATTGGAAAGCAATTGACAAACCAATGTAATTAATTATACAAGCATTGCCCTACTATTGTACATTAAACATTTTCAATGGAACCACGATGACTAAGTAATCAATTCATTATAGCTAACAACAATAGAGCAGCGAGAACATAAATATGTGAGTTGTGACCTTGCACAAAAGCAGTTAATAAAGCATGTAATTTTACAGACTATAAAAAAATGACATCTAATAGCTACTCATTCATCTAGCCAACTTTGCACCTTAATAATCGATGGTGGTATCAATGATAATCAGTTTTTTTTATACCAAGACAATGAAGAACCAAGAGTAAAGCAGAATAAAACTATGCTATATTGCTACAACTCAATATGTTTTACCTAAGTAGATAACAAAATTTAAGACAATGGAAACTACATACATCAAAACATGCAGCTGCATATGAGATATATAAGTGAAGTTAGTAAGATTGTGTTGCTTAGAAGTAAATTATATTGCTTAGATCCCTGTAAGATTCACATTTCAAAAGTTCTACAATATTATACCAGATAACAAAAGATAAGCCATAAATTCCAGGGACTTCATATACAAGGATATATCCAAAAGTCAGTTAATAAAGTCAGGTTTTGTCAAGTGGTACAGCTGGAAAGTCTGATAAGCATGTTCTACTTGCAAGGGTTGTTCTCCTTGAAGTTTTATACAATTTCTTAGCTTTGTTTTCTATGTTTTCCTAACATAGCTGTAGCCTATTTAAAGGCCTAAATTTATCAATAATATTCAGTTTTTCAGTCTCCTAAACCCCCCACCCCAACAACTAAGCCTTAGAACTTGGATACAAGTTTATTAGACACCTTAACTGAATTATATGAACAGATTTTGTACAGATATATTATAGCTGCTTACAATTCAATGCGAATTACTTCAAAATTATTTAAACATCTAACCAAAAAGATTTCAACATTATAAAATCAAACGATATTACCCATATAATATCAAGGTAATTTAAAGTAGCGAAAATCAAAAGCATAAAACTAAAAGATTAAAAAAAAATCTGAAATATATAGAAGCAGGGGATATGTTATTAAGCACTCATTATAGACAGCAAACTACATTAATCATTGACTCATATATTAAACAACATAAATTATTAAGAAGCAATAAACATACCTAATTGTCTTTTTCTCGGCCTCTTCTTTTTGACAAGGAGTTCTTCAAGTGTTGCTCGTATATAGACAACATATAATGGAATTATAGCTTCAATTATTGATTAAATATAACGAAAAAACCAGATTAATAAGGCAAAATAGAATCGAAATTGATGAAATACGTAAACATATAATAATGAGAAATTGACAAAACCCAAAACATTCGTTAAATCGTATGGATTATAGCATAGTAGATAAAAATTAAGCAAAATTTAATGGGGAAATTAGAAAAACGAAAAGATTAATGAGAAAAACCTTCTTTAAGGATGAGGAAATTCAGCAAATTGCATGGGTTGAATGAAATTCAGCAAATTGTATGGGTTGAATGAAATTCACAAATAGACTTGAAGAATTAAGCAAATTTTAAGATCAAATTCAGCAAAAGGGCAACAAATTCAATGTTTGGGGTTCTTCAAGCAAAAATTCGAGATTAATGTCGAGATTAAAATCAATTAGCAATTCGCAATAGAAACCAAATAAATCAAAAATTTGTACAACAAACTCAAAGATAATCTTAAAAATCGTTTGATTGGCAAATTGCAAAAATACAAGGATATTGGACCAGCAGCGCATATAATAAACATTTAATTTAAAGCAAATTTGCTCATTCTAAATCGATGTGAATCGGATACAGAACATCTCCTCCTTCAACTCTCCATCAGCATAATCACTAGCAACCGACATACAAGATTTTTCATTCCCGGCATGCTCTTGAACCATCATATCTGCAATAACTATAAATACAAATTGATCATTCATAAAAAAAAACTCATTAATTCAAGAAATTTCACAGAATAATTATTCAAAAAAAAAACCCAGAACAATTAACAAATGATAGAAATAAAGTCACTTAGATGATTAGCACATATCTTAAATGTTTAAGATTGCCGCATAACCAATCGAACTTTCCCAGAAACCTTATGCTTTAGAAACATCACTGTACCAGTACCCCTTTCTTTCCATTGATTTCCATCTTCATCAAATATGTAAAGCTTCTCTTTTCTAATAAAAATTCCAAAACATAAACAATTAGAAATAATAAAACATCACAATAACCCTAGAAAGCCGAACATATCCCTAAATTAGAGACAAAATTCAAAGATTGAATCAATAACTTCATTGAAAACAACAATTGAAGAGCACCTAATTAAAAATAACACAAAACCCTAAAAATGAGGGCAATAAAAACCTGGGATTGTGGCAAAATTCAGACATTAAATCAATAAAAATCATAAAGAAAACAAGGGTTCAAATTTGTTGGGGTTGTAGGTTTGAATATCTGCTCAAATTGGGGGGTTTTTAGCTCGAAAATGTTCAATTTTTCTTGGGTTTTCAGGGTTCAAAATTGCTGGGGGTTGAGGTTGGAATTTCTGCTCGAATTGGGGGGTTTTTGGTTGGAAAATGTTCGCTTTTTTAGGTTTTGCAGGGTTTGAATTTGCTGGGGGTTTATACACCGAACTTCTGCTCGAATAGGGGGGTTTTTATTGGATTTTTATGGTGTTTTTTAGTGCTCGATTTTTCTAGGGGTTTTGGTTCGATTTTGTGCTCGAAAATGGGAGATTTTTGGCTTCAATCTTTCTATTTTTCAGGGGTTTTGGTTCGGTCGAATTGCTAGGAGGTTTGGTTTGGCTTCAATCTTTTTCTTTTCTCTTTCCTCCAGCTGTCTTTTTCTCTTCCACCCTTATAATTTTTCCACTAACTACTTCCAAAATGATTCCCAATATTGTCTCTCCATTTATAACATTCTCAGGCTTCTCCTCCAACCCACCATAGATCCCTTTGAGCTTCACCCCAAGAGATTCAAATATTGTAGACAACACAGCTCCATAACCCACCTTGTTCTTTCTAGGAACATAGTGTGCTACATGTTGGTACATTAAAGAAGGGAAGTGTACCCTGATTTTCTTAGAGAGGCAGGAGATAACAACCATGTCCTTAAAGAGGCTCCACTTTTTTTCTTAGTTCTTGGCAGGATTGACTTTCTTACCAAATTGAACAGTAGTTTATTTAGGGGAGTTAGATCATTATGATTCATAGTGTTCTTCCCCCTTTTTCCACCCAAAAATTCAACAATATTACCCCTTTGATAATCTCCTACCTTCACTGTCGATTTTCCTTTTACATACATTTCAAACCCTTCATTAGGAGCCTTCAAAATTTTTCCCATTTTCTCAACATCAAATTCTATTTTCTTTTTATTTATTACACTTGAGATTTTTCCTTGTTTTACAGAAAACATATCACAGAATTCATTCATGGTAGCAGGATATAAGACATTCTTTGAGGCACTAGACAACAAATACTCCAACCCTTAAAATTTAATAAAATCAAGAAATTACAAAAACCTAGACTGTTTGCACCAAAACAAATCAAGTCTATGGCCTACAACATACCTATCAGCACTTGTAGTAAGTTCTTATTTCTCATTGTCCTCCTCCTCATCTTCACATTCGCTTTCTATCTCTTCCTCCTCAGCACTATTTTGACGAGGGGTGGAACTAGGTCGTTGAAACTAATCCTCCCACGGTCAAACTAAATTTATAAACACTTAACAAACCTATATACAAGTATAGAGGTAAGTCAAGGGTCGACCCAAAGGAACAGTAATGTTCAAGCACTCTCAATTATGCGCCTAAGCTAGGACGAAGACAAAGATAAAAGGAGAACACTAACAACTAACAAACAAAGAAACCAAACAAATAAAGGACTAGGAACGGGGATCAACAAGCAATCATAACAATTGTACAACTCGGGAACAATATGCAAATCAATAGTTGTGAAGACTAATGGCAAGCTCGATCAAAAGAGTCAACAAGCTATCTCCTAGAGGTCAAACTAGTGCCAACTATTAGAGAATCTAACTAGGAGCATCACTAATCAAGCTTAATAAACAATTGTAATTCCTAAATCAATGGTCCGTATCATTAGAAACTACAATGCAATCTAGCATAATTCTCAAGGCCTAATCAAATTACACACATGCAAACTTCCATTAATTACTTTTATCTCAACAATTAATCAACACAATCCTCAAATTAAGCACAATTAATCAATCATACAAGCTTCACCCAATTCCTAGCAAACAACTACTCTAACATCATCATCAAATCAACGAACAACTAAAGAAATCAAGAATCAACAATATATGAAGAACAACTACACTAATCAACAATCAAACATCAAAACCAAACCAAACAAATAAGAAATCAAACAAAGCAATAAATGAGATAGAGTACAGAAATACTCATTGATAATATAGAAGATCTCCAACGCAATTGTCAACATTGAATCTTCAATCTTTCAATCACCATTAAAATTACACACTTTCTCTCTTTAAATTCTACCTAAACTAACCCTAAAACTAGAGAGAGAAGCTCTCAACTAAGCTAAAAATATGATAAAAAATGTGAAATTAAGCTTATTTAAAATTGACCCAAAAATCGGGTTACAATGATATATATAGAGGGCGCAAAAATAAATATTGAGCAAGCAAATACACAGGAAGGCGCGCCCGCGCTGCTAGGGAGGCACGCCTGCGCTGCAGGAGAGGCGCGCCTATGCCGCAGGGGTGGCGCGCACGCGCCCGTGCCTTGCGTGCCCGCGCATCTCTGGGTTCAATACCCCATATTAATGAGAGCACGGCTTGAGAGCGCAAGAGCTAGAACTTGGAGAATCCACTTCCTTACATCTTGAGCTTTCCTATTGCCATGAGCTTGCTCCAAAGGCTTCCTCTACCTTAGTAAATCACCAATATCAAGACCCAAACCTCGTCTAGTACCTACAATAACGAAAATAGAGCAAATAAAGGAGAAAAGACTAGAAAAACCATAGAAATGCACAAAAGCTACAAAATAAGAGAGGAAAGGTAAAACCAAGACCAAATGCATAAAACTAAGCATTTATTAAGCATGAAAGCCATGAAAAGTAGGTAAAAACAACCTAAATGCTCAAAAAATGGGTGCCATTTATGACACCCATCAAATACCCCCAAGCTTACCTTTTGCTCGTCCTCGAGCAAAACAAAACTAAGGGAGATATGATGATTGTAGACACCTAAAAATGTCTCCCCAAGACCAAACCCGATAATGAACAACCTTTCACCGCCGCTATTGGTCGGGTTCAGTATTTAATCCCGAGAGTGCTTAAAATATCGTATTTAATTAAATTCAATTTTGGAATAATCCATGGATCAGTCTTGATGTTTGGTCAAAGCATAGTTTTAATTTTAGCCCAAACTTATTATTTAAATTTAGCCCAAACCTTTTTTTATTGTTTTATTATTTTGGCCCAAACTTTTTATTTATTTTAGCCCAAATAATAATAAAATTAGAAAATAGGCCGAAATTATCAATCGACACTTAAAATTATGAACGAAATTAGGGTTAAAAATCAATTTAGACGGAAAAGCGGACTGAAAATTCCCGCGTCACGACAACAGTTCACCGTGTCACCGGAAACTTTTCCGTCTGACGGTGGGGTTCCCCGTGACACGGGACACCTGCTGTGACACGGGGGTTTCCGTGTCCTTTCCGCGTAAACCCTTAACGCGTTTTCTCTCCCGTTCAACAAATATTTCCCGCCTCACACAAAAGTGCACCGTGTCACGGGAATATTTCCCGTCTGACGGTGGGATTTCCCGTGTAACGGTACACTTTGTCGTGTCGCGGGATACTTTTCTTTAGGGTTTTTATCATTTTAGGGTTCCGTGTGTTCACTCAGCACATTTTTTCTATAAATACCTCCTCATTTCTGATGTACAGGGCATCAATTAATTCTCAATTTTTCTCTCTTCTATGCTCTAGCCTAAGCACTAGCCTACACATTATTCTTTCAAAATTCCTTCTTCAAGCACTCCAAGGAGTCAATACTTTACTCGTGGTTCTGTCCTTAAGCCAAGGCGTGAAAGGTAGAACTGTTTGAGGGTTTGGCCCCAAATCAATTCTATTTTATTTAATTATTGTTTTATTATAATTTCCTTGAATTTACTAACTCGTTTATTATTTTGTAGTTGCAAACAAACAGAATCAAAGTAAGAATTATGTTCCTTTTATTTCTATTATTTTTCTAACGATTTTATATTGTTGGAATTATTTTTAAATTGCTTCCAATATTAATGTTTGTTCTATTATTTTTATGATCACCATATTGCATGTTTAAAGGGAATATGTAATTGAAAATCACGCCTAATAAGATAATTTGGACAACTGGTTTAGGTTCCTTTTAAATCTTATTGTTTAATCAAGTGATCACTAATATTTTATAATTATATGTTGCATTAGTATTTAACCAATTTAGCTAAATAATAGTTTGGAGCGAATTGAATATTTTGTTTGTATGCCTTTGAGATCGCAGGAATCACTTTTCACACTAAGAATCGAGTAGAGGCTAATACGGGCGAATGTGACTCCATGACTCACTTCGTACCATCATCCCCGATCCTCCTTTCGTGGTTCCGAACCATATGGAGTTAGTAATCTCATGGGTTATGAATGGGGCGTAACCTTCACGGGTCAATCGTTGTTGCCTATCGTTGTCCCTTATTGTGGTTGCCTTAAATGATCCGTGAACTGTTTACAAGTTCCTTAAAAACTTGTTGGCGGCTCCCTACTTTCCTTGTCCCTAATTTTATACATCAATTCCCACTTCCTAAGAGTGTCAAGCATATTCAAACATGCTTTTAACGTAGGCGCACTTCGAGCGATGCCTACAATGATCTTATTCAAACAAACAAAAAGAAGAGTAGAGACAAGAATATACACTAACTCACTTTCGTAGGAATCACGATCAATTTTAGCAACTAAAGACAAGCCATTTAAACCCCTAGATCGCCTTAGAGGACGAGTGATGCTCTCGTAAATGTTTCCTAAGAGACTAACCTATAACTCTCGTAAAAATACAAACAAGGCAAAGCATGAGAAGGAAATCAAAAGAAAAGAAGAGGAAACACATGTTCATGAAAGGACTTTTCCAAATGTACAAGCACAAATGAATGCAAATCTTTCTAAACAAGTAGGGGAGTGCACGTTTTAAGATACCTGAGGTTGATTGAAACATAAATATTCTAAGCATAGGAACTAGAGAAACACAATCCACTTTCATCCCAAACGGTCATACCACGTTCTCCCTACTAGTCTCATATCTTCCCCTAGTGAGCATCTCAAAAGTTCCACGAAGGAACCGAAAAAAGAGATAATTTTGGGCTACTCGGCGCCTTGACAATGCATTCCATCTTCTTAGGCTTTAACTCATAATGCCCTCCCCCGAAATTTGACTCAACCTCTAGGTCGAAAGGTCTTTCCCAATGGTTGTAATGTAAGGGCAAAAAGGGTTAGGGGTAGGCTTAAAATTTTAAAATTTGGCGGTACACCTAAGTTGTGAAGAAAGATTGGCCAAATCTCAATGCCAAAACAAAGTGAACACCAAACAAAAACAAACTAACACCCCCAAGCTTATTCAAAGCTATAACCACAAGCTTATATACAAAAAGGGTAAACACTTCTCCCCCAAGCTTAAAGGAAGCATTGTCCTCAATGCTTGAAAAGAGTAAAAGAATCACATCAAAATATTTTTTCAATAGTCTCATTTTCACATTCCCCCCCCCCTTTTTTCATATATTCAAAGCAAATGTCCTCGCCTCTTATAACTTTTGATGACTTTTTCAATTTTGCATTTATTATTTCCTTGCCTCTTTTGACTTCGAACGACTTTTTCCATCATTCATTTTCCATTATTCACAATATATACAAAAGATAAGCTTGCTTACAAATAGAACCAATATCCATACGTATATACCACAAACTCCCAAAATATGGTCATTTGCTTCACAAAAACCAAAAATGGAACAAAAAGAAACAAAAGGCTCAAAATTCTAAAGATGTAGCTTGAAAAGAAGGGAAAAGGCTCAAATGGTTAGCAAGAAGGCAAATGTAAACCCGAAGAACTAAAATAAGAAAATTAAACCTAGAAAAAGAAAAATTACCACCCCGAAAAGATGCCTTTGTCCTCCCTAGACGGTTCAGTCTAGTGTTTGAGAATTATGAGTCAAGATTCTATATTAGGTCCGCAATAGTCAAGGATCCATGCCGCTCATGCAAATATATGTTGAAGGCTTGAAAAAAAATGATCCTCAAATGGATGTAGCAAAAACTCACTATTGGTGTCAATTCGACTATAGGAAGCAACTACCAACATACCACAAACAAGTAGAGTCCGGTTTAATGGTCCCACTAGTTCTAACCAACTACCTTAGCATGAATTATCCTAGAATCAACCAAGCGTACTCTCAAACCGCGCACACTGTTACCATTTAAGAAGAAAAGCATTCAACTATACAAGTCCAAAAGTATTATGTCTAAAATAAGAGCAAGACAAAACACATTGCAAATTTCCCTTGATAGAAATAAAATTCTTTTTGGGATTTTGCAATAAAGAACATGGAAAATCATATACAAAGGTGCATAGCATATATGAATCAAAATCCCATCAAACATGATAGAATACCCTCCCCTAAGGTTGAATGAGACCCATGGGAGGGTAAAACAAGGAGATCAATCCAACAAACCAACATACATCCAACAAGTCATCATCCACTTGAGAAAGAGAAAGGAAGGATATTACCAGATATTAGGTGTGCGTAAATACCCGCAAATGACCCAATTAAACCTTTCAAAGCTAATTTCCTCAAGAATTGAACCTTGCCTTCCATATGCTCGTAAAAATAGGAGTCAAACTTCCTTGATTCTTTATCCAAATCGAAGCACCAAAGTATATAAAGTCATGTACCTAGCAAAAGGCACACAAATATTTCCATGAGAGAAAATAATTTCTAAAAAGAAAAGAAAATGAAAGCAATAAAACACGGGTTACTTCCCGAGAAAGGCTTGCTTAAGGTCCAAGCTTGACCGCTCTAGTAAAATAGTATTGCAACGATCGCAAGAGCTTGTAAAATGGACTACTACACATTTCATATGATAACAAGTAGGCACATGACAAAAATAAGGCATGCAACAAGCATAGTGCACACCTAAGGAGTTGAGAAGAGTAGTGCCAAGAAGAGGAAAGAGAGAAGGGAAAAACAAGAATATAAGAAAAAGGATGAGGAATAAAATAAAAAGAGGAAGGCATACTCTTCTCAACAAAATATTTTTGGTTGGAAATCCCACCATTATCCCCAAAAGTCATCAAATGAGGCACTTGGATGACTAAAGGCTCTTAAAGAGGAGGGGATATGATAAAAGATGGTAATGACATGGGATAGGTGGGAACAAGATCAAGCTTTCTTGAAACTGAGGTGCAAGGTAAAGAAATAGGAATTGTTTGCTCACTTACACCACTATCCATTGAAACACAAGCTCTCTCATCCAATGAACTCATATTCAAAGGGCTCTCCTCCAGCTCATCATCATTCAAATCAAGCTCATTCTAAATCACATCCTCCTCATAAACTTCACACCCTAAATGAGTTCCCAAAAGCTTCAAATCATCATCAAGGTTTAAAGGATGCTCATCAAAGGGTTGAGGGTCGAACTTGGGAGATAGCTTAAAATAAACATGAGAAGTACAATCTCCCACTAAAAAGGCCTCATCCATCTCAATGGTGGAAAATGTAGAAGAGAAAGGGTCATTAAAGGTTAAATAGGAAGGCAATGGTTGAAAATTTGAGATAGGATTTGGAGACTTAACCTCACCTAACACTCCACTTTCATCTTCATAGTAATCAAAAGTAAGTTCTACCTCCTCAACCTTATCATATGGAACCCCTTCTTCATCAAAATCATCTAAGCTCAAGGCCTCACCCTCAAAGCAACCATGGACATCATGCAAAGGAGATGGGGTGGAAGAACATTGGTTTTAGAAATTAAGGAATGGGGGAATGAAATTACAATCAAGGGAGGTGGGTGGGGGAATTGACTTATCAATTGGTTTTTCAACACTCAAAACCTCTTGGTCCTCATCACCCTCAAACATCCAATCTCCCATGGAAACTACTTCATCCTTCTCATCCTCACTCTATTTCCTCACAACTTCTCCATACTTCAAAAATTGTAATGTCCCATCCTCCTTAACTTGAATTAACGTTTCCTCAAAATTAAGAGAAGCCAACATTTTTAGTTTCTCTTCAACTCCATCTAAAGGCTTAATGGAAAGAAATTCAAATTTGGAAGGAGGTTCAAAGTGCAAACTCTCTTTTGGAACATCCATCTCCACAACCTTTTCCTCTCTCATAGGCTCTCTAACATCCTCCTCGCACACTTTGGAGCTCTCAAAACAATCATCATCATCATCTTCCATATCTACCAATGTAGTAGAAACTTCATTTACATTCATCATCGATGACAGTTGATTCTCCATCTCCTCATCCTTCCTAAGAACACCCACATTACTCTCTTCCAACACTTTCACCAATTCCATTTGGCTTCTCATAATCTTCAAAAGTCTTATCTCAATTGGTTCCAAATTAGACTTCATCTATAATTCTCTCAATGAACCACAAATTTGATTATGAGGAAACTGAAAGCTAGACCCTAAAGATTGGAAAGATGAAGAGCATTGAGGAGTATCATGGGGGAAAGAATTATGTACAAGCATGCGAGGATCAACATTAGAGATATGAGTGGCATCATCAAAATGGGGAATGGGGGCACAAGAAGGCATGCAAGATTCATTATTCATGGAACATGGAACATGAAAATCATCAATAGAAGCATTTGAATAACCACGACCACGTTCATAACTATCTCTAGAAAACCATACATAAAAGTCCCAAGCATCATCGATTGACGATGCCCAAAATCTACCATTAAACATGCTTTCAACAATGTCTCTAGTTTGCTTAGTCAAATTATGATAACAAATCTCACAAGCCTCCCAAACATCATAACCATGGTAACTAATGAAGTTCTCTAGTCTATTAAAGTACACCCAAAATGGCTCATTCTCAAATTGAGGAAACGAGGTATTTCTCATTTTTTATACAAAACAAACAATAAACAATTAAAATAAAAGTATATACAAAGACCTAGACTCAAGCAATTAAAAACGCTCAAACATAGACACCGTTCCCCGGCAACAGCGCCTTTTTGACGAAGGGGTGGAACTAGGTCGTTGATACTAATCCTCCCTCGGTCAAACTAAATTTATAAACACTTAACAAACCTATATACAAGTATAGAGGCAAGTCAAGGGTCGAACCCAAAGGAACGGTATTGTTCAAGAGCTCTCAATTATGCGCCTAAGTTAGGTCGAATTTAAAGATAAAAGGAGAACACTAACAACTAACAAACAAAGAAACAAAGAAACCAAACAAATAAAGCACTAGGAACGGGGATCAACAAGAAATCAGAACAATTGTAGCAACTCGAAAACAATATGCAAATCAATGGTTGTGAAGACTAATGGCAAGCTCAATCAAAAGAGTGAAAAAGCTATCTCCTAGAGGTCAAACTAGCGCCAAATATGAGAGACTCTAACTAGGAGCATCACTAATAAGCTCAATCAACAATTGCAATTCCTAAATCAATGGTCTGTATCATTAGAAACTACAATGCAATCTAGCATAATTCTCAAGGCCTAATAGAATTACCCACATGCAAACTTTTAATAATCACTTTAATCTCAACAATTAATAAACATAATCCCTAAATTAAGCACAATCAATCAACCAAACAAGTTTCACCCAATTCCTAGCAAACAACTACTCTAATATCATCATCAAATCAAACCAAACAAATAACAAACAACAATATATGAAGAAAAACTACACTAATCAACAATCAAACATCAAAATCAAACCAAACAAATAAGAAATCAAACAAAGAAATAAATGAGATAGAATTTAGAAATTCTCATTGATTATATAGAAGATCTCTAACACAATTGTCACCATTGAATCTTCAATCTTTCGATCACCATTGAAATTCTACACTTTCTCTCTCTAAAATCTACTCCTAAACTAACCCTAAAACTACAAAGAGAAGCTCTCAACTAAGCTAAAAATATGATCAAAAATGTGAAATGAAGCTTATTCTAAACTTGGCCCAAAAATCGGGTTACAATGATATATATAGAGGGCGCGAAAACAAAAACCGAGCAAGAAAATACCCAGGAAGGCGCCCCCGCGCTGCAGAGGAGGCACACCCGCGCTGCAGGAGAGGCTCGCCCATGCTGTAGGGGTGGCGCGCACGCGCATGTTGGAGCGCGCCCGCGTCCGTGCCTTACGCGCCCGCACATCTCTGGGTTTCTTAGATATTCTCGCCGCTTCGTGCGTTCTCTAAGGTCGCACGATTATGATGATGATAAACACTAAGTGAGGCAGTCCCTAAAGCATATGATTGTGGGTTCAATACCCCATATTAATGAGAGCACGGCTTGAGAGCGCAAGAGCTAGAACTTTGAGAATCCACTTCCTAGCATCTTGAGCTTTCCTATTGCCATGAGCTTACTCCATAGGCTTCCTCTACCTTAGTAAATCACCAATATCAAGACCCAAACCTCGTACAATTCCTACAACAACGAAAATAGAGCAAATAAGGGAGAAAAGACTAGAAAAACCATAGAAATGCACAAAAGCTACAAAATAAGAGAGGAAAGGTAAAACTAAGACAAAATGTATAAAACTAAGCATTTATTAAGCATGAAAGACATGAAAAGAAGGTAAAAAAAAACCTAAATGCTCATCAAATGGGTGCCATTTAAGACACCCATCATATTTTTATCATCTTCATTCTGATTTTCCTGTAGCAAATCCTCTACTTCGTGCATTTGTTCCTCGAGAGATTTTTCTTTTTCTTTCTTCTCCTTCCATTCTTGAACCCTTTGAAGAACATCAGAACCAGTAGTTCCTTCCCCTTCTTTCTTATTCTCTGTTTCCTTAGAAGGTGAGGGTTTCAAATTTCCTAAGGTTTTGGGCATGAATGAAGTGGAGTTGAAGTGAACTAAGGGTAAAGGTGAGGTTTCTTCTTGTATAGTGTTTTCGGAGCTGTGGGAATATTCATAGGATACAATCTCAGCGATGATAACCATGGTGATGTTTGAATTTGATTTTAAGCTTTGAATATTTTACTAAAAGGGGTATGTTTGATTTGACAGTGGAGTGAAAAGGTGGGTAACAGATTCCTTTGATAATTAATGAACCGGTGTGATAGAATTTAAAGGGTTTATTATTTAGTCATTTAATTGAACAAGTTCAATTAATTTTTGTAATTCAATTTTGTCCGGATGAATTTTTCAAAAACCTTTTTTTCCAAATTCATTTTCAAAAGTACACGTTTTGGAACACGCTTTCTACACACATGCAATGTACAATACAAATTACTGAAGTAATTAATCATTTAATGAACTAACATTTAGTAATCAACAACGGTGACACTTCAGCTATGTTTAGCACACCAAAATTGTACTAAATGATCTTTTCGTTCTATTTAAATTATTTTTTACTTTCCATATCTTAGAACGTCAGAAGCAATCAGATCAGCTTGATCGTCCCAAGTTCCAGTCTCAATTTCTCAAATCTCTCTGTGTTCAAGGGCTTGGTTTGAATATCTGAAATTTGATTTTTAGTTTGACAAAACTCTAACATGATATTCCCTTGTTCAACATTATCTTTTAAAAAATGATGCCTAATGTGGATATGTTTTACTTTTGATTGTTGAACTGAATCCTTTGAAATACAACTAGCACTTGTATTATCACTATAAATAGGAACACATTAAAAAATAATACCAAAATCTCTAACCTGTTGCTTTATCCATAGGATTTGTGAACAACATGCTGGTGCTGCCACATATTCATCTTCAGCTATAGATAATGCAATTGTGTTTTTCTTCTTGGAACCCCAAGAAACTAAAAAAGGTCCTAAAAACTGTACCATACCTGCAGTGCTTTTTCTATTAACCAAATCACATGCATAGTCAGCATCAGTAAAGTCATTTAAATCAAATGAATCACTTCTTAGACAGAAGAGAGTCAAGTCATCAATTCCTTTCAAGTATCAAAGGATTCACTTTACTACTATCAAGTGGGATTCCTTTAGATAAGCTTGGAACCTAACACATAGACCTATACTAAAAGATATGTCAGGTCTACTAGCTGTCAAATATAGTAGAGAGCCAATCATACCTCGATACATAGTTTGATCTATGCAAGTTCTAGTTGGATCCTCATCCAACCTGGTTCCAATGCTCATAGGAGTCATATTGGTTTTGGCATTGTCCATCTTGTATTTCTTAATCAGTTCTTTGATATATTTTTGTTGATGGATCATGATTCCTTGTTCAGTTTGTTTGATTTGAAAAACGAGGAAGAAGTTTAATTGCCCCATCATACTCATTTCAAATTCTCCACTCATTAGGTCAGCAAAATACTTGCACAAAGATTCATTAGTTGTACCAAATAAAATATCATCAACATAAATTTGTACAACTAGAATATTTGTTCCATTTTATTTTAAAAACAATTTTTTATCAATATTACCACATTTAAAACCATTTTAAAAAGGAACTTTGATAATCTCTCATACCATGCTCTGGGAGCTTGCTTCGACCCATAAAGAGTTTTGTCAAGCTTATAGACATGGTTTAAGAACTATGGATTCTCAAATCCATGAGGTTGTTCCACATTGACATCCTCATCAAGAAATCCATTTAAAAAATGCACATTTAACATCCATCTAGAACAGCCTAAATCCCATGTAAGCAACAAAAGCAACAAGTAAGCGTATAGCTTCTAACCTGGCTACATGAGCAAATGTTCTTCATAGTCGATTCCTTCTTGTTGATTGAAACCTTGTACAACAAGTCTACCCTTGTTCCTGGCAATAATACCATGCTCATCTAGCTTGTTCCTTAACATCCATTTTAATCCAATTATCTTCTTCTGTTTAGGTCTAGGTTGCAACAACCAAACTTTTTTCCTTTCAAACTCATTATGTTCAGCTTGCATAAAATTAAGCCAGTCAGCGTCAGTCAAAGCTTCAACATAGTTCTTAGGTTCCATAGATGATAGGAATGCATAGAATGCACAAAAGTTCCTAAGCTGAGATCTAGTCTGAGTTCCTTTTGTGATATCGCTCATGATTGCATCCACTTGATGTGACTTCTGATGTTTCCAAGGTTTTACTGTGAAGTCTTTGATTGGATACAATATTTCTTCATTATTGTTAGCTATTTCTTCTGTAGGAACTTCAACTTGATTCTCAGATTGAGCTTCTTCAGGAACTTCCTCATTAACTTCATTCTATTCTGGATCTTGTGGAGTTCCTGTTGCATTCTCTAATGTAGCTGCTTCATTTGCTTCTACATTTGCTTCATTTTCCACCTACGAATTTTGCAATAATGTTGATTCCTCATCTAGATCCTGCTTGTGTACAAGTCAAATTTCAAAATTGTCATCACAATCATGTGCATTAATTAATTGTTTAGTTTCATCAAATATAACATGTACAGATTCCTTAACACACATTGTTCTTTTATTATATACTCTATATGCTTTACTATTAGAGGCATATCCTAAGAAAACTGCCTCATCACTTCGTTCATCAAACTTTCCAAAGTTCCTTTTTCCATATTATGAACAAAGCATTTACAACAAAAAGATCTAAAGTGAGACATGTTAGGTTTTCTCCCTTCAAAGAGTTCATATGGAGTTTTGTTGGTGATGGATCTAACATATACTCTGATGAGGATATAACATGTTGTGTTCACTACTTCTGCCCAGAAGTTCTTAGGAAGTATGCTTGAAATCAGCATTTTTCTAGCCATGTCTTCAAGGCTTCTGTTCTTGCGTTCCACAACACCATTTCCTGTGGAGTTCTTGGTGCAGAGAAGTTATGATCCATTCCATGTTCTTTGCAGAAATCATTAAACATTAAGTTTTCAAATTCTGTACCATGATTTGATCTTAGATGTACCAATGGATTACCTGTTAGTTCTTCTCTGTTCTTTCTTTACAAAAGCAACAAATTCATCAAACATTTCATCTTTACTAACAAGAAAGAATACCCAAGTAAACATTGAATAATCATCAACTTTTTCTTTGGATTCTCATTAGACCACAAAGATCCATATAAATCATTTTCAAAGGTCTTTTGGTACTCACCATCTTTTTGGATTTAAAGGAACTTCGGGCCTATTTACCTCTAATAAAAGCATCAAATACTTTGTCATATAGGAACTTGATGCAAGGAAGACCTTCCACCAATTCCTTTGATCTTAGCTTATCAAGTATAGTAAAACTAGCATGAGAAACCTTTTATGCCACAATAGAGGATCATCCTCAATAACACTAAGACATGTCAAGCTGCTATTAGGAACCTCGTTGAGATCCACAACATATGTGTTCCCTTTACGAGTTCCTTCTAGAATTATGTTCCCAGTGCAATTGTTGATGATTTTACACTTATTAGAAGTAAATCTTACAAAGTTACCTTTATCACAGAATTGAGAAATACTTAATAAATTGTGTTTCAAACCCTCGACCAAAAATACATTATCAATTGCATGGGAACTTGACATTCCTACTTTGCCAATAGCAACGATATCTCCTTTCATATTATCAGTAAAGGTCACAGTCCCACCATAATATGCATCTAGTGAGAAAAATCTAGATTTGTCTCCAGTCATGTGCTTAGAACAACCACTATCGAGGTACCAAGTGTTGTACCCCCTCACTGGAACCTGCATGAGGAATCAAACGTTAGTGTCAGGAACCTAGGTCTCCTTGGGATCCTGTGTAACAAGAATGGGGTTATCTTTCACAACCCAAATCTGTTCTACATGTTTCTCATTCTTCTCAGTGCTTCTCTCTTTCTTAGGATACTTAACCTGCTTGTGTCCCGTGTTTTCACAGAAATAGCAAACAATACTACTTGGAAGATCTACACACTTCTTTTCCTTTAGGAACTTCTTTTTAAAACCTAGTCCTTCTGTTCTTTTAGTTTGATCTTTAGCAATCCAATCTAGAACTGTGTATTCTATGGATTGCTTACCTTTCCTAGCTCTCTCAAGTTCCCCCTTAAGTCTTGCCTTATCCGTTTTTAAATCATCCAAATAAGATTTTAGTTTTTTAAAACTCAGATAATGCATGAATGGAGGAAATTCAGAATTAGGAGTGTCAACACTAAGTTTTAACAAAGATAATTCCACATTCAAAATTATGTTATCATGTTTCAGTTTTTCCAAAGTTTCTTTTAGGACAACATTGTCATCAAAGAGACTAAAGAACCTGTATTGAATATCAAATTTCATATTGTCGACCCATTCACTGTTTTCCTTGTAAGTTATCAAAGCATTATCACTTTGTTGTTTTGCTCTATGTTGTTCTTTCAATTCTTCTTGAATGTCCACAACATCACATATTAGATTCTCTTTAGAAAAATGTCTTAATTAATTTTGAGAAAACCATACCATAGCCTTGAGTTCCTTGAATTTGGCCTTTTCATCAGTCTTGGCCATTAGGCATAGATGTGCATTTTCTTCATGGGGTTGGTCTTCTTCTTCTTCTTCTTCTGAGTCGTCCGAGTCCCCCCAAGCAGCTAGCATAACCTTCTTTACATTATCCTTAGTAAAGTATGGCTTATAGACTCTAGAATCTTTGGATTTCTCCTTTCCTTTAGTATTTCCCTTTTCACCTTCCTTAAATGGATATTCCTTAATGAAATGATATTTCGAGCCACATCTAAAACAAGTAGTGTCTCCTGAACTTGCTATCTTCTTGTTCCTATCAAACTTCTTGTTATTCATAATTTTCTTGAACCTCCTAACTAGTATTACCATCTCATCCTCATCAACTTTCAGTGTTAGAACTCAGGTGAAGTTCATGAGTCATCAGGGAACCTGCTAGCTGTTCCATATTGAACTTCGTGATGTCCTTAGCTTCCTGCATAGAAGTAACCTTGAATCTCCAGCGTTCATCTTGTGATAAGCTTCTCAAGATCTTCCTTGCCTGTTGTAGACACCCATTTGTGTCTCCCCAAAACAAACCCGGTGATGAGTACCTCTCGCATCGAATCATAATTGAATGAAGTGAAAGTGTGGAAAGTTTAGGGTTGCGGATAGTTTTAATTTCTTTTCTTTTCTCTCTGTTTTCGAAAACCTATTTTAAGAAAATAACCAATCCAGTTTGGTTGGTCCATAATATGGGTCCAATAGTAGTATAGTTAGATAGGTCTTGAAAAAAAAATTTCAACGATATATTATAAGCCCAATTCCGATGAATATTGAGGAAATTATGGCCAATTTACTGAACTAGGCCCGGTTTGAGCCTTATATGCGGCCCAATGATCTAGAGGAGGGCCTAATATGGATTTATCATTCCTAATGCAATTAGG
>NW_018743571.1:0-24470 GCF_001683475.1 Chenopodium quinoa | reverse complement strand
TTTTGAATCAAATGAAAGTCATATGAATTCATTCAAGCTAATTGAATCAAATGAAAGTCAATAACATTAAAATTCCAACAAAGCTTTTTGAATCAAATTAAAGTCTAAAGCATTCTGCAAAGCTAATTGAATCAAATGAAAGTCAAACACAATTAAACAAAGCTATTTAAATCAAATGAAAGTCAAAACACATTCAAACAAAGCTTTTGAATCAAATGAAAAGTCAAATGCATTCAACAAAGCTAATTGAATCAAATGAAAGTCAAACACATTCAAACAAAGTTAATTGAATCAAATGAAAGTCAAACAAATTCAAACAAAGCTTTTCGAATCAAATGAAAGTAAAAATGCATTCTATAAAACTAATTGAATCAAATGAAAGTCAAATGCATTCAACAAAGCTAATTGAATAACATGAAAGTCAAACACATTCAAACAAACCTAATTGAGTTAAATAACACTCAAACACATTCAAACAGAGCTTTTTGAATCAAATGAAAGTCAAATGCATTCATCAAAGCTAATTGAATCGAATGAAAGTCAAACAATTCAAACAAAGCTTTTAGAATCAAATTAAAGTCTAATGCATTCTACAAAGCTAATTAAATCAAATAAAAGTCAAACACAATTAAACAAAGCTATTTAAATCAAATGAAAGTCAAACACATTCAAACAAAGCTTTTTGAATCAAATGAAAGTCAAATGCATTCAACAACGATAATTGAAACAAATGAAAGTCAAACACAATTAAACAAAGCTATTTAAATCAAATGAAAGTCAAACACATTCTAACAAAGCTTTTTGAATCAAATGAAAGTCAAATGCATTCAACAAAGCTAAATCAAATGAAAGTCAAAACACACTCAAACAAAGTTAATTGAATCAAAATGAAAGTCAAACACATTCTAACAAAACTTTTTGAATCAAATGAAAGTCAAATGCATTCAACAAAGCTAATTGAATCTAATGAAAGTCAAACACATTCAAACAAAGTTAATTGAATCAAATGAAAGTCAAACACATTCAAACAAAGCTTTTTGAATCAAATGAAAGTCAAATGCATTCTATAAAGCTAATTGAATCGAATTAAAGTCAAACACATTCAAGCAAAGCTTTCTGAATCAAATGAAAGTTTAATGCATTCAACAAAGCTAATTTAATGAAATAAAAGTAAAATGCGTTCTACAAAGCTAATTTAATTAAATGAAAGTCAAACACATTCAAGCAAAGGTAAGTGAATCAAATGAAAGTGAAACACATTCAAACAACCTATTTGAATCAAATAATAGTCAAATGCATTCAAAAAAGCAAATTGAATCAAATGAAAGTCAAACACAGTCAACCAAAGCTTTTTGATTCAAATTAAAGTCAAATGCATTCAACAAAGCTAATTTAATAAAATGAAAGTCAAATGCATTCTACAAAGCTAATTTAATCAAATAAAAGTCAAACACATTCAAAAAAAGCTGATTGAATCAAATGAAAGTCAAACACATTCAAACAAAGCTTTTTGAATCAAATTAAAGTCTAATGCATTAAACAAAGCTAATTGAATCAAATGAAAGTCAAACACATTCTAACAAAGCTAATTGAATCAAATGAAAGTTAAACACATTCAAACATACCTAATTGAGTCAAATGAAAGTCAAACACATTCAAATAGAGCTTTTTGAATCAAATGAAACTCAAATGCATTCATCAAAGCTAATTGAATCGAATGAAAGTCAAACACATTCAAACAAACCTAATTGAATCAAATGAAATTCAAACACATTCAAACAAAGCTTTTGAATCAAATGAAAGTCATATGAATTCATTCAAGCTAATTGAATCAAATGAAAGTCAATAACATTAAAATTCCAACAAAGCTTTTTGAATCAAATTAAAGTCTAAAGCATTCTGCAAAGCTAATTGAATCAAATGAAAGTCAAACACAATTAAACAAAGCTATTTAAATCAAATGAAAGTCAAACACATTCAAACAAAGCTTTTTGAATCAAATGAAAGTCAAATGCATTCAACAAAGCTAATTGAATCAAATGAAAGTCAAACACATTCAAACAAAGTTAATTGAATCAAATGAAAGTCAAACAAATTCAAACAAAGCTTTTCGAATCAAATGAAAGTAAAAATGCATTCTATAAAACTAATTGAATCAAATGAAAGTCAAATGCATTCAACAAAGCTAATTGAATAACATGAAAGTCAAACACATTCAAACAAACCTAATTGAGTTAAATAACACTCAAACACATTTAAACAGAGCTTTTTGAATCAAATGAAAGTCAAATGCATTCATCAAAGCTAATTGAATCGAATGAAAGTCAAACACATTCAAACAAAGCTTTTAGAATCAAATTAAAGTCTAATGCATTCTACAAAGCTAATTAAATCAAATAAAAGTCAAACACAATTAAACAAAGCTATTTAAATCAAATGAAAGTCAAACACATTAAAACAAAGCTTTTTGAATCAAATGAAAGTCAAATGCATTCAACAACGGTAATTGAAACAAATGAAAGTCAAACACAATTAAACAAAGCTTTTTAAATCAAATGAAAGTCAAACACATTCTAACAAAGCTTTTTGAATCAAATGAAAGTCAAATGCATTCAACAAAGCTAATTGAATCAAATGAAAGTCAAACACACTCAAACAAAGTTAATTGAATCAAATGAAAGTCAAACTCATTCAAACAAAACTTTTGAATCAAATGAAAGTCAAATGCATTCAACAAAGCTAATTGAATCTAATGAAAGTCAAACACATTCAAACAAAGTTAATTGAATCAAATGAAAGTCAAACACATTCAAACAAAGCTTTTTGAATCAAATGAAAGTCAAATGCATTCTATAAAGCTAATTGAATCGAATTAAAGTCAAACACATTCAAGCAAAGCTTTCTGAATCAAATGAAAGTTTAATGCATTCAACAAAGCTAATTTAATGAAATAAAAGTAAAATGCGTTCTAACAAAGCTAATTTAATTAAATGAAAGTCAAAACACATTCAAGCAAAGGTAAGTGAATCAAATGAAAGTGAAACACATTCAAACAAAGCTTTCTGATTCAAATTAAAGTCTAATGCATTCAACAAAGCTAATTTAATAAAATGAAAGTCAAATGCATTCTACAAAAGCTAATTTAATCAAATGAAAGTCAAACACATTCAAAAAAAGCAGATTGAATCAAATGAAAGTCAAACACATTCAAACAAAGCTTTTTGAATCAAATTAAAGTCCAATGCATTAAACAAAGCTAATTGAATCAAATGAAAGTCAAACACATTCTAACAAAGATAATTGAATCAAATGAAAGTTAAAACACATTCAAACAAACCTAATTGAGTCAAATGAAAGTCAAACACATTCAAATAGAGCTTTTTGAATCAAATGAAACTCAAATGCATTTCATCAAAGCTAATTGAATCGAATGAAAGTCAAACACATTCAAACAAAACCTAATTGAATCAAATGAAAGTCAAACACATTTAAACAAAGCTTTTTGAATCAAATGAAAGTTAAATGAATTCATTCAAGCTAATTGAATCAAATGAAAGTCAAACACATTCAAATAAAGCTTTTTGAATCAAATTAAAGTTTAATGCATTCTACAAAGCTAATTGAATCAAACGAAAGTCAAACACAATTATACAAAGCTATTTAAATCAAATGAAAGTCAAACACATTCAAACAAAGCTTTTTGAATCAAAAGAAAGTCAAATGCATTCAACAAAGGTAATTGAATCAAATGAAAGTCAAACACATTCAAACAAACCTAATTGAGTCAAATGAAAGTCAAACACATTCAAACAGAGCTTTTTGAATTAAATGAAAGTCAAATGCATTCAACAAAGGTAATTGAATCAAATGAAAGTCAACACATTCAAATAAAGCTTTTGAATCAAATTAAAGTCTAATGCATTCTACAAAGCTAATTGAATCAAATGAATGTTAAATGTATTCTACCAAGCTAAACGAATCAAATGGAAGTCAAACTCATTCAAACAAAGCTAATTGAATCAAATAAAGTCAAACACATTCAAAAAAAGCTGATTGAATCAAATGAAAGTCAAACACATTCAAACAAAGCTTTTTGAATCAAATTAAAGTCTAATGCATTTAAACAAAGCTAATGAATCAAATGAAAGTCAAACACATTCTAACAAAGCTAATTGAATCAAATGAAAGTTAAACACATTCAAACATACCTAATTGAGTCAAAATGAAAGTCAAACACATTCAAATAGAGCTTTTTGAATCAAATGAAACTCAAATGCATTCATCAAAGCTAATTGAATCGAATGAAAGTCAAACACATTCAAACAAACCTAAATTGAATCAAATGAAATTCAAACACATTCAAACAAAGCTTTTTTGAATCAAATGAAAGTCATATGAATTCATTCAAGCTAATTGAATCAAATGAAAGTCAATAACATTAAAATTCAAATAAAGCTTTTGAATCAAATTAAAGTCTAAAGCATCTGCAAAGCTAATTGAATCAAATGAAAGTCAAACACAATTAAACAAAGCTATTTAAATCAAATGAAAGTCAAACACATTCAAACAAAGCTTTTTGAATCAAATGAAAGTCAAATGCATTCAACAAAGCTAATTGAATCAAATGAAAGTCAAACACATTCAAACAAAGTTAATTGAATCAAATGAAAGTCAAACAAATTCAAACAAAGCTTTCGAATCAAATGAAAGTAAAAATGCATTCTATAAAACTAATTGAATCAAATGAAAGTCAAATGCATTCAACAAAGCTAATTGAATAATATGAAAGTCAAACACATTCAAACAAACCTAATTGAGTTAAATAACACTCAAACACATTCAAACAGAGCTTTTTGAATCAAATGAAAGTCAAATGCATTCATCAAAGCTAATTGAATCGAATGAAAGTCAAACACATTCAAACAAAGCTTTAGAATCAAATTAAAGTCTAATGCATTCTACAAAGCTAATTAAATCAAAATAAAAGTCAAACACAATTAAACAAAGCTATTTAAATAAAATGAAAGTCAAACACATTCAAACAAAGCTTTTTGAATCAAATGAAAGTCAAATGCATTCAACAACGGTAATTGAAACAAATGAAAGTCAAACACAAATTAAACAAAGCTATTTAAATCAAATGAAAGTCAAACACATTCTAACAAAGCCTTTTTGAATCAAATGAAAGTCAAATGCATTCAACAAAGCTAATTGAATCAAATGAAAGTCAAACACAATTAAACAAAGCTATTTAAATCAAATGAAAGTCAAACACATTCAAACAAAACTTTTTGAATCAAATGAAAGTCAAATGCATTCAACAAAGCTAATTGAATCTAATGAAAGTCAAACACATTCAAACAAAGTTAATTGAATCAAATGAAAGTCAAACACATTCAAACAAAGCTTTTTGAATCAAATGAAAGTCAAATGCATTCTATAAAGCTAATTGAATCGAATTAAAGTCAAACACATTCAAGCAAAGCTTTCTGAATCAATTGAAAGTTTAATGCATTCAACAAAGCTAATTTAATGAAATAAAAGTAAAATGCGTTCAACAAAAGCTAATTTAATTAAATGAAAGTCAAACACATTCAAGCAAAGGTAAGTGAATCAAATGAAAGTGAAACACATTCAAACAAAGCTTTTTGATTCAAATTAAAGTCTAATGCATTCAACAAAGCTAATTTAATAAAATGAAAGTCAAAATGCATTCTACAAAGCTAATTTAATCAAATGAAAGTCAAACACATTCAAAAAAAGCTGATTGAATCAAATGAAAGTCAAACACATTCAAACAAAGCTTTTTGAATCAAATTAAAGTCCAATGCATTAAACAAAGCTAATTGAATCAAATGAAAGTCAAACACATTCTAACAAAGATAATTGAATCAAATGAAAGTTAAACACATTCAAACAAACCTAATTGAGTCAAATGAAAGTCAAACACATTCAAATAGAGCTTTTTGAATCAAATGAAACTCAAATGCATTCATCAAAGCTAATTGAATCGAATGAAAGTCAAACACATTCAAACAAACCTAATTGAATCAAATGAAAGTCAAAACACATTTAAACAAAGCTTTTTTGAATCAAATGAAAGTTAAATGAATTCATTCAAGCTAATTGAATCAAATGAAAGTCAAACACATTCAAATAAAGCTTTTTGAATCAAATTAAAGTTTAATGCATTCTACAAAGCTAATTGAAATCAAACGAAAGTCAAACACAATTATACAAAGCTATTTAAATCAAATGAAAGTCAAACACATTCAAATAAAGCTTTTTGAATCAAATGAAAGTCAAATGCATTCAACAAAGGTAATTGAATCAAATGAAAGTCAAACACATTCAAACAAACCTAATTGAGTCAAATGAAAGTCAAACACATTCAAACAGAGCTTTTGAATTAAATGAAAGTCAAATGCATTCAACAAAGGTAATTGAATCAAATGAAAGTCAAACACATTCAAATAAAGCTTTTTGAATCAAATTAAAGTCTAATGCATTCTACAAAGCTAATTGTATCAAATGAATGTTAAATGTATTCTACCAAGCTAAACGAATCAAATGGAAGTCAAACTCATTCAAACAAAGCTAATTGAATCAAATGAAAGTCAAACACATTCAAACAAATCTTTTGAATCAAATTAAAGTCAAACACATTCAAACAAAGCTTATTAAATCAAATGAAAGTCAATCACTTTCAAACAAAGCGTTTTTAAATCAGATGAAAGTCAAATGCATTCAACAAAGCTAATTTAATCAAATGAAAGTCATATGCATTCTACAAAGCTAATTGAATCAAATGAAAGTTAAACACATTCAAGCAAAGCTAATTGAATTAATTGAAAGTCAAACACATTCAAACAAATCTTTTGAATCAAATAAAAGTTAAATGCATTCAATAAAGCTAATTCAATCAAATGAAAGTCAAACACAGTCAACCAAAGCTTTTTGATTCAAATTAAAGTCAAATACATTCAACAAAGCTAATTTAATCAAATAAAAGTCAATTGCATTCTACAAAGCTAATTGAATCTAATGAAAGTCAAACACAATTAAACAAAGCTATTTAAATCAAATGAAAGTCAAACATTTTCAAACAAAGCTTTTTGAATTAAATGAAAGTCAAATGAATTCATTCAAGCTAATTGAATCAAATGAAAGTCAAACACATTCAAATAAAGCTTTTTGATTCAAATTAAAGTCTAATGCATTCTACAAAGCTAATTGAATCAAATGAAAGTCAAACACAATTAAACAAAGCTATTTAAATCAAATGAAAGTCAAACACATTCTAACAAAGCTTTTTGAATGAAATGAAAGTCAAATGCTTTCAACAAAGCTAATAGAATCAAATAAAAGTTAAACACATTCAAACAACGTTAATTGAATCAAATGAAAGTCAAACACATTCAAACAAAGCTTTTTGAATCAAATGAAAGTCAAATGCATTCTATAAAGCTAATTGAATCGAATGAAAGTCAAACACATTCAAGCAAAGCTTTCTGAATCAAATGAAAGTTTAATGCATTCAACAAAGCTAATTTAATGAAATAAAAGTAAAATGCGTTCTACATAGCTAATTTAATTAAATGAAAGTTAAACACATACAAGCAAAGGTAATTGAATCAAATGAAAGTGAAACACTTTCAAACAAACCTATTTGAATCAAATAATAGTCAAATGCATTCAATAAAGCAAATTGAATCAAATGAAAGTCAAACACAGTCAACCAAACTTTTTGATTCAAATTAAAGTGTAATGCATTCAACAAAGCTAATTTAATAAAATGAAAGTCAAATGCATTCTACAAAGCTAATTTAATTAAAAAAAAGTCAAACGCATTCAAAAAAAGCTGATTGAATCAAATGAAAGTCAAACACATTCAAACAAAGCTTTTTGAATCAAATTAAAGTCTAATGCATTAAACAAAGCTAATTGAATCAAATGCAAGTCAAACACATTCTAACAAAGCTAATTGAATCAAATGAAAGTTAGACACATTCAAACAAACCTAATTGAGTCAAATGAAAGTTAAACACATTCAAATAGAGCTTTTTGAATCAAATGAAACTCAAATGCATTCATCAAAGCTAATTGAATCGAATGAAAGTCAAACACATTCAAACAAACCTAATTGAATAAAATGAAATTCAAAACACATTCAAACAAAGCTTTTTGAATCAAATGAAAGTCAAATGAATTCATTCAAGCTAATTAAATCAAATGAAAGTCAATAACATTAAAATTCAAATAAAGCTTTTTGAATCAAATTAAAGTCTAATGCATTCTACAAAGCTAATTGAATCAAATGAATGTTAAATGTATTCTACCAAGCCAAACGAATCAAATGGAAGTCAAACTCATTCAAACAAAGCTAATTGAATCAAATGAAAGTCAAACACATTCAAACAAATCTTTTTGAATCAAATTAAAGTCAAACACATTCAAACAAAGCTTATTAAATCAAATGAAAGTCAATCACTTTCAAACAAAGCGTTTTTAAATCAAATGAAAGTCAAATGCATTCAACAAAGCTAATTTAATCAAATGAAAGTTAAACACATTCAAGCAAAGCTAATTGAATTAATTGAAAGTCAAACACATTCAAACAAATCTTTTTGAATCAAATAAAAGTTAAATGCATTCAATAAAGCTAATTCAATCAAATGAAAGTCAAACACAGTCAACCAAAGCTTTTTGATTCAAATTAAAGTCAAATACATTCAAACAAAGCTAATTTAATCAAATAAAAGCCAATTGCATTCTACAAAGCTAATTAAATCTAATGAAAGTCAAACACAATTAAACAAAGTTATTTAAATCAAATGAAAGTCAAACACATTCAAACAAAGCTTTTTGAATCAAATGAAAGTCAAATGCATTCAACAAAGGTAATTGAATCAAATGAAAGTCAAACACATTCAAAACAAACCTAATTGAGTCAAATGAAAGTCAAACACATTCAAACAGAGCTTTTTGAATCAAATGAAAGTCAAATGATTTCATTCAAGCTAATTGAATCAAATGAAAGTCAAACACATTCAAATAAAGCTTTTTGAATCAAATTAAAGTCTAATGTATTCTACAAAGCTAATTGAATCAAATGAATGTTAAATGTATTCTACCAAGCCAAACGAATCAAATGGAAGTCAAACTCATTCAAACAAAGCTAATTGAATCAAATGAAAGTCAAACACATTCAAACAAATCTTTTTGAATCAAATTTAAGTCAAACACATTCAAACAAAAGCTTATTAAATCAAATGAAAGTCAATCACTTTCAAACAAAGCGTTTTAAATCAAATGAAAGTCAAATGCATTCAACAAAGCTAATTTAATCAAATGAAAGTCATATGCATTCTTCAAAGCTAATTAAATCAAATGAAAGTTAAACACATTCAAAGCAAAGCTATTTGAATTAATTGAAAGTCAAAACACATTCAAACAAATCTTTTTGAATCAAATAAAAGTTAAATGCATTCAATAAAGCTAATTGAATCAAATGAAAGTCAAACACAGTCACCAAAGCTTTTTGATTCAAATTAAAAGTCAAATACATTCAACAAAGCTAATTTAATCAAATAAAAGTCAATTGCATTCTACAAAGCTAATTAAATCTAATGAAGTCAAACACAATTAAACAACGCTATTTAAATCAAATGAAAGTCAAACATTTTCAAACAAAGCTTTTTGAATTAAATGAAAGTCAAATGAATTCATTCAAGCTAATTGAATCAAATGAAAGTCAAACACATTCAAATAAAGCTTTTTGAATCAAATTAAAGTCTAATGCATTCTACAAAGCTAATTGAATCAAATGAAAGTCAAACACAAATTAAACAAAAGCTATTTAAATCAAATGAAAGTCAAACACATTCTAACAAAGCTTTTTGAATCAAATGAAAGTCAAATGCATTCAACAAAGCTAATTGAATCAAATGAAAGTCAAACACAATTCAAACAACGTTAATCGAATCAAAATGAAAGTCAAACACATTCAAACAAAGCTTTTTGAATCAAATGAAAGTCAAATGCATTCTATAAAGCTAATTGAATCGAATTAAAGTCAAACACATTCAAGCAAAGCTTCTGAATCAAATGAAAGTTTAATGCATTCAACAAAAGCTAATTTAATGAAATAAAAGTAAAATGCGTTCTACAAAGCTAATTTAATAAATGAAAGTCAAACACATTCAAGCAAAGGTAAGTGAATCAAATGAAAGTGAAACACATTCAAACAAACCTATTTGAATCAAATAATAGTTCAAAATGCATTCAAAAAAGCAAATTGAATCAAATGAAAGTCAAACACAGTCAACCAAAGCTTTTTGATTCAAATTAAAGTCTAATGCATTCAACAAAGCTAATTTAATAAAATGAAAGTCAAATGCATTCTACAAAGCTAATTTAGTCAAATAAAAGTCAAACACATTCAAAAAAAGTTGATTGAATCAAATGAAAGTCAAAACACATTCAAACAAAGCTTTTTGAATCAAATTAAAGTCTAATGCATTAAACAAAGCTAATTGAATCAAATGAAAGTCAAACACATTCTAACAAAGCTAATTGAATCAAATGAAAGTTAAACACATTCAAACAAACCTAATTGAGTCAAATGAAAGTCAAACACATTCAAATAGAGCTTTTTGAATCAAATGAAACTCAAATGCATTCATCAAAGCTAATTGAATCGAATGAAAGTCAAACACATTCAAACAAACCTAATTGAATCAAATGAAATTCAAACACATTCAAACAAAGCTTTTTGAATCAAATGAAAGTCAAATGAATTCATTCAAGCTAATTGAATCAATGAAAGTCAATAACATTAAAATTCAAATAAAGCTTTTTGAATCAAATTAAAGTCTAATGCATTCTACAAAGCTAATTGAATCAAATGAAAGTCAAACACAATTAAACAAAGCTATTTAAATCAAATGAAAGTCAAACACATTCAAACAAAGCTTTTGAATCAAATGAAAGTCAAATGCATTCAACAAAGCTAATTGAATCAAATGAAAGTCAAACACATTCAAACAAAGTTAATTGAATCAAATGAAAGTCAAACAAATTCAAACAAAGCTTTTCGAATCAAATGAAAGCCAAATGCATTCTATAAAACTAATTGAATCAAATGAAAGTCAAATGCATTCAACAAAGCTAATTGAATAACATGAAAGTCAAACACATTCAAAACAAACCTAATTGAGTCAAATAAAACTCAAACACATTCAAACAGAGCTTTTTGAATCAAATGAAAGTCAAATGCATTCATCAAAGCTAATTGAATCGAATGAAAGTCAAACACATTCAAATAAAGCTTTTAGAATCAAATTAAAGTCTAATGCATTCCACAAAGCTAATTAAATCAAATAAAAGTCAAACACAATTAAATAAAGCTATTTAAATCAAATGAAAGTCAAACACATTCAAACAAAGCTTTTGAATCAAATGAAAGTCAAATGCATTCAACAAAGGTAATTGAATCAAATGAAAGTCAAACACATTCAAACAAACCTAATTGAGTCAAATGAAAGTCAAACACATTCAAACAGAGCTTTTTGAATCAAATGAAAGTTAAATGAATTCATTCAAGCTAATTGAATCAAATGAAAGTCAAACACATTCAAATAAAGCTTTTTGAATCAAATTAAAGTTTAATGCATTCTACAAAGCTAATTGAATCAAACGAAAGTCAAACACAATTATACAAAGCTTTTAAATCAAATGAAAGTCAAACACATTCAAACAAAGCTTTTTGAATCAAAAGAAAGTCAAATGCATTCAACAAAGGTAATTGAATCAAATGAAAGTCAAACACATTCAAACAAACCTAATTGAGTCAAATGAAAGTCAAACACATTCAAACAGAGCTTTTTGAATTAAATGAAAGTCAAATGCATTCAACAAAGTAATTGAATCAAATGAAAGTCAAACACATTCAAATAAAGCTTTTTGAATCAAATTAAAGTCTAATGCATTCTACAAAGCTAATTGAATCAAATGAATGTTAAATGTATTCTAAGCTAAACGAATCAAATGAAGTCAAACTCATTCAAACAAAGCTAATTGAATCAAATAAAAGTCAAACACATTCAAAAAAGCTGATTGAATCAAATGAAAGTCAAACACATTCAAACAAAGCTTTTTGAATCAAATTAAAGTCTAATGCATTAAACAAAGCTAATTGAATCAAATGAAAGTCAAACACATTCTAACAAAGCTAATTGAATCAAATGAAAGTTAAACACATTCAAACAACCTAATTGAGTCAAATGAAAGTCAAACACATTCAAATAGAGCTTTTTGAATCAAATGAAACTCAAATGCATTCATCAAAGCTAATTGAATCGAATGAAAGTCAAACACATTCAAACAAAATTGAATCAAATGAAATTCAAACACATTCAAACAAAGCTTTTTGAATCAAATGAAAGTCAATGAATTCATTCAAGCTAATTGAATCAAATGAAAGTCAATAACAAATTCAAATAAAGCTTTTGAATCAAATTAAAGTCTAAAGCATTCTGCAAAGCTAATTGAATCAAATGAAAGTCAAACACAATTAACAAAGCTATTTAAATCAAATGAAAGTCAAACACATTCAAACAAAGCTTTTTGAATCAAATGAAAGTCAAATGCATTCAACAAAGCTAATTGAATCAAATGAAAATCAAACACATTCAAACAAAGTTAATTGAATCAAATGAAAGTCAAACAAATTCAAACAAAGCTTTTCGAATCAAATGAAAGAAATGCATTCTATAAAACTAATTGAATCAAATGAAAGTCAAATGCATTCAACAAAGCTAATTGAATAAATGAAAGTCAAACACATTCAAACAAACCTAATTGAGTCAAACACATTCAAACAGAGCTTTTTGAATCAAATGAAAGTCAAATGCATTCATCAAAGCTAATTGAATCGAATGAAAGTCAAACACATTCAAACAAAGCTTTTAATCAAATTAAAGTCTAATGCATTCTACAAAGCTAATTAATCAAATAAAAGTCAAACACAATTAACAAAGCTATTTAAATCAATGAAAGTAAACACATTCAAACAAAGCTTTTTGAATCAAATGAAAGTCAAATGCATTCAACAACATTCAAATGAAAGTCAAACACAATTAAACAAAGCTATTTAAATCAAATGAAAGTAAACACATTCTAACAAAGCTTTTTGAATCAAATGAAAGTCAAATGCATTCAACAAAGGTAATTGAATCAAATGAAAGTCAAACACATTTAATCAAATGAAAGTCACATTCAAACAAGCAAATTGCATTCAACAAAGGTAATTGAATCAAATGAAAGTCAAACACATTCAAATAAAGCTTTTTGAATCAAATTAAAGTCTAATGCATTCTACAAAGCTAATTGAATCAAATGAATGTTAAATGTATTCTACCAAGCTAAACGAATCAAATGGAAGTCAAACTCATTCAAACAAAGCTAATTGAATCAAATAAAAGTCAAACACATTCAAAAAAAGCTGATTGAATCAAATGAAAGTCAAACACATTCAAACAAAGCTTTTTGAATCAAATTAAAGTCTAATGCATTAAACAAAGCTAATTGAATCAAATGAAAGTCAAACACATTCTAACAAAGCTAATTGAATCAAATGAAAGTTAAACACATTCAAAACATACCTAATTGAGTCAAATGAAAGTCAAACACATTCAAATAGAGCTTTTTGAATCAAATGAAACAAATGCATTCATCAAAGCTAATTGAATCGAATGAAAGTCAAACACATTCAAACAAACCTAATTGAATCAAATGAAATTCAAACACATTCAAACAAAGCTTTTTGAATCAATGAAAGTCAATGAATTCATTCAAGCTAATTGAATCAAATGAAAGTCAATAACAAAAATTCAAATAAAGCTTTTTGAATCAAATTAAAGTCTAAAGCATTCTGCAAAGCTAATTGAATCAAATGAAAGTCAAACACAATTAAACAAAGCTATTTAAATCAAATGAAAGTCAAACACATTCAAACAAAGCTTTTTGAATCAAATGAAAGTCAAATGCATTCAACAAAGCTAATTGAATCAAATGAAAATCAAACACATTCAAACAAAGTTAATTGAATCAAATGAAAGTCAAACAAATTCAAACAAAGCTTTTCGAATCAAATGAAAGAAATGCATTCTATAAAACTAATTGAATCAAATGAAAGTCAAATGCATTCAACAAAGCTAATTGAATAAATGAAAGTCAAACACATTCAAACAAACCTAATTGAGTTAAATAAAACTCAAACACATTCAAACAGAGCTTTTTGAATCAAATGAAAGTCAAATGCATTCATCAAAGCTAATTGAATCGAATGAAAGTCAAACACATTCAAACAAAGCTTTTAGAATCAAATTAAAGTCTAATGCATTCTACAAAGCTAATTAAATCAAATAAAAGTCAAACACAATTAAACAAAGCTATTTAAATCAAATGAAAGTCAAACACATTCAAACAAAGCTTTTTGAATCAAATGAAAGTCAAATGCATTCAACAAAATTGAAACAAATGAAAGTCAAACACAATTAAACAAAGCTATTTAAATCAAATGAAAGTCAAACACATTCTAACAAAGCTTTTTGAATCAAATGAAAGTCAAATGCATTCAACAAAGCTAATTGAATCAAATGAAAGTCAAACACACTCAAACAAAGTTAATTGAATCAAATGAAAGTCAAACACATTCAACAAAACTTTTTGAATCAAAATGAAAGTCAAATGCATTCAACAAAGCTAATTGAATCTAATGAAAGTCAAACACATTCAAACAAAGTTAATTGAATCAAATGAAAGTCAAACACATTCAAACAAAGCTTTTTGAATCAAATGAAAGTCAAATGCATTCTATAAAGCTAATTGAATCGAATTAAAGTCAAACACATTCAAGCAAAGCTTTCTGAATCAAATGAAAGTTTAATGCATTCAACAAAGCTAATTTAATGAAATAAAAGTAAAATGCGTTCTACAAAGCTAATTTAATTAAATGAAAGTCAAACACATTCAAGCAAAGGTAAGTGAATCAAATGAAAGTGAAACACATTCAAACAAAGCTTTTTGATTCAAATTTAAGTCTAATGCATTCAACAAAGCTAATTTAATAAAATGAAAGTCAAATGCATTCTACAAAGCTAATTTAATCAAATGAAAGTCAAACACATTCAAAAAAAGCTGATTGAATCAAATGAAAGTCAAACACATTCAAACAAAGCTTTTTGAATCAAATTAAAGTCCAATGCATTAAACAAAGCTAATTGAATCAAATGAAAGTCAAAACACATTCTAACAAAGATAATTGAATCAAATGAAAGTTAAACACATTCAAACAAACCTAATTGAGTCAAATGAAATCAAACACATTCAAATAGAGCTTTTTGAATCAAATGAAACTCAAATGCATTCATCAAAGCTAATTGAATCAATGAAAGTCAAACACATTCAAACAAACCTAATTGAATCAAATGAAAGTCAAACACATTTAAACAAAGCTTTTTGAATCAAATGAAAGTTAAATGAATTCATTCAAGCTAATTGAATCAAATGAAAGTCAAACACATTCAAATAAAGCTTTTTGAATCAAATTAAAGTTTAATGCATTCTACAAAGCTAATTGAATCAAACGAAAGTCAAACACAATTATACAAAGCTATTTAAATCAAATGAAAGTCAAACACATTCAAACAAAGCTTTTTGAATCAAATGAAAGTCAAATGCATTCAACAAAGGTAATTGAATCAAATGAAAGTCAAACACATTCAAACAAACCTAATTGAGTCAAATGAAAGTCAAACACATTCAAACAGAGCTTTTTGAATTAAATGAAAGTCAAATGCATTCAACAAGTAATTGAATCAAATGAAAGTCAAACACATTCAAATAAAGCTTTTTGAATCAAATTAAAGTCTAATGCATTCTACAAAGCTAATTGAATCAAATGAATGTTAAATGTATTCTACCAAGCTAAACGAATCAAATGGAAGTCAAACTCATTCAAACAAAGCTAATTGAATCAAATGAAAGTCAAACACATTCAAAAAATCTTTTTGAATCAAATTAAAGTCAAACACATTCAAACAAAGCTTATTAAATCAAATGAAAGTCAATCACTTTCAAACAAAGCGTTTTAAATCAATGAAAGTCAAATGCATTCAACAAAGCTAATTTAATCAAATGAAAGTCATATGCATTCTACAAAGCTAATTGAATCAAATGAAAGTTAAACACATTCAAGCAAAGCTAATTGAATTAATTGAAAGTCAAACACATTCAAACAAATCTTTTTGAATCAAATAAAAGTTAAATGCATTCAATAAAGCTAATTCAATCAAATGAAAGTCAAACACAGTCAACCAAAGCTTTTTGATTCAAATTAAAGTCAAATACATTCAACAAAGCTAATTTAATCAAATAAAAGTCAATTGCATTCTACAAAGCTAATTGAATCTAATGAAAGTCAAACACAATTAAACAAAGCTATTTAAATCAAATGAAAGTCAAACATTTTCAAACAAAGCTTTTTGAATTAAATGAAAGTCAAATGAATTCATTCAAGCTAATTGAATCAAATGAAAGTCAAACACATTCAAATAAAGCTTTTTGATTCAAATTAAAGTCTAATGCATTCTACAAAGCTAATTGAATCAAATGAAAGTCAAACACAATTAAAGCTATTTAAATCAAATGAAAGTCAAACACATTCTAACAAAGCTTTTTGAATCAAATGAAAGTCAAATGCTTTCAACAAAGCTAATTGAATCAAATAAAAGTTAAACACATTCAAACAACGTTAATTGAATCAAATGAAAGTCAAACACATTCAAACAAAGCTTTTTGAATCAAATAAAAGTCAAATGCATTCTATAAAGCTAATTGAATCGAATGAAAGTCAAACACATTCAAGCAAAGCTTTCTGAATCAAATGAAAGTTTAATGCATTCAACAAAGCTAATAAATGAAATAAAAGTAAAATGCGTTCTACATAGCTAATTTAATTAAATGAAAGTTAAACACATACAAGCAAAGGTAATTGAATCAAATGAAAGTGAAACACTTTCAAACAAACCTATTTGAATCAAATAATAGTCAAATGCATTCAATAAAGCAAATTGAATCAAATGAAAGTCAAACACAGTCAACCAAAGCTTTTTGATTCAAATTAAAGTGTAATGCATTCAACAAAGCTAATTTAATAAAATGAAAGTCAAATGCATTCTACAAAGCTAATTTAATAAAAAAAAAGTCAAACGCATTCAAAAAAAGCTGATTGAATCAAATGAAAGTCAAACACATTCAAACAAAGCTTTTGAATCAAATTAAAGTCTAATGCATTAAACAAAGCTAATTGAATCAAATGCAAGTCAAACACATTCTAACAAAGCTAATTGAATCAAATGAAAGTTAGACACATTCAAACAAACCTAATTGAGTCAAATGAAAGTTAAACACATTCAAATAGAGCTTTTTGAATCAAATGAAACTCAAATGCATTCAAAAGCTAATTGAATCGAATGAAAGTCAAACACATTCAAACAAACCTAATTGAATAAAATGAAATTCAAACACATTCAAACAAAGCTTTTTGAATCAAATGAAAGTCAAATGAATTCATTCAAGCTAATTAAATCAAATGAAAGTCAATAACATTCAAATAAAGCTTTTTGAATCAAATTAAAGTCTAATGCATTCTACAAAGCTAATTGAATCAAATGAATGTTAAATGTATTCTACCAAGCCAAACGAATCAAATGGAAGTCAAACTCATTCAAACAAAGCTAATTGAATCAAATGAAAGTCAAACACATTCAAACAAATCTTTTTGAATCAAATTAAAGTCAAACACATTCAAACAAAGCTTATTAAATAAATGAAAGTCAATCACTTTCAAACAAAGCGTTTTAAATCAAATGAAAGTCAAATGCATTCAACAAAGCTAATTTAATCAAATGAAAGTTAAACACATTCAAGCAAAGCTAATTGAATTAATTGAAAGTCAAACACATTCAAACAAATCTTTTTGAATCAAATAAAAGTTAAATGCATTCAATAAAGCTAATTCAATCAAATGAAAGTCAAACACAGTCAACCAAAGCTTTTTGATTCAAATTAAAGTCAAATACATTCAACAAAGCTAATTTAATCAAATAAAAGCCAATTGCATTCTACAAAGCTAATTAAATCTAATGAAAGTCAAACACAATTAAACAAAGTTATTTAAATCAAATGAAAGTCAAACACATTCAAACAAAGCTTTTTGAATCAAATGAAAGTCAAATGCATTCAACAAAAGGTAATTGAATCAAATGAAAGTCAAACACATTCAAACAAACCTAATTGAGTCAAATGAAAGTCAAATTCAAACAGAGCTTTTTTGAATCAAATGAAAGTCAAATGATTTTCAAGCTAATTGAATCAAATGAAAGTCAAACACATTCAAATAAAGCTTTTTGAATCAAATTAAAGTCTAATGTATTCTACAAAGCTAATTGAATCAAATGAATGTAAATGTATTCTACCAAACCAAACGAATCAAATGGAAGTCAAACTCATTCAAACAAGCTAATTGAATCAAATGAAAGTCAAACACATTCAAACAAATCTTTTTGAATCAAATTTAAAGTCAAACACATTCAAACAAAGCTTATTAAATCAAATGAAAGTCAATCACTTTCAAACAAAGCGTTTTAAATCAAATGAAAGTCAAATGCATTCAACAAAGCTAATTTAATCAAATGAAAGTCATATGCATTCTACAAAGCTAATTGAATCAAATGAAAGTTAAACACATTCAAGCAAAGCTATTTGAATTAATGAAAGTCAAACACATTCAAACAAATCTTTTTGAATCAAATAAAAGTTAAATGCATTCAATAAAGCTAATTGAATCAAATGAAAGTCAAACACAGTCAACCAAAGCTTTTTGATTCAAATTAAAGTCAAATACATTCAACAAAGCTAATTTAATCAAATAAAAGCCAATTGCATTCTACAAAGCTAATTAAATCTAATGAAAGTCAAACAAATTAAACAAAGTTATTTAAATCAAATGAAGTCAAACACATTCAAACAAAGCTTTTTGAATCAAATGAAAGTCAAATGCATTCAACAAAGGTAATTGAATCAAATGAAAGTCAAACACATTCAAACAAACCTAATTGAGTCAAATGAAAGTCAAACACATTCAAACAGAGCTTTTTGAATCAAATGAAAGTCAAATGATTTCATTCAAGCTAATTGAATCAAATGAAAGTCAAACACATTCAAATAAAGCTTTTTGAATAAAATTAAAGTCTAATGTATTCTACAAAGCTAATTGAATCAAATGAATGTTAAATGTATTCTACCAAGCCAAACGAATCAAATGGAAGTCAAACTCATTCAAACAAAGCTAATTGAATCAAATGAAAGTCAAACACATTCAAACAATCTTTTTGAATCAAATTTAAGTCAAACACATTCAAACAAAGCTTATTAAATCAAATGAAAGTCAATCACTTTCAAACAAAGCGTTTTAAATCAAATGAAAGTCAAATGCATTCAACAAAGCTAATTTAATCAAATGAAAGTCATATGCATTCTACAAAGCTAATTAAATCAAATGAAAGTTAAACACATTCAAGCAAAGCTATTTGAATTAATTGAAAGTCAAACACATTCAAACAAATCTTTTTGAATCAAATAAAAGTTAAATGCATTCAATAAAGCTAATTGAATCAAATGAAAGTCAAACACAGTCAACCAAAGCTTTTTGATTCAAATTAAAGTCAAATACATTCAACAAAGCTAATTTAATCAAATAAAAGTCAATTGCATTCTACAAAGCTAATTAAATCTAATGAAAGTCAAACACAATTAAACAAAGCTATTTAAATCAAATGAAAGTCAAACATTTTCAAACAAAGCTTTTTGAATTAAATGAAAGTCAAATGAATTCATTCAAGCTAATTGAATCAAATGAAAGTCAAACACATTCAAATAAAGCTTTTTGAATCAAATTAAAGTCTAATGCATTCTACAAAGCTAATTGAATCAAATGAAAGTCAAACACAATTAAACAAAGCTATTTAAATCAAATGAAAGTCAAACACATTCTAACAAAGCTTTTTGAATCAAATAAAAGTCAAATGCATTCAACAAAGCTAATTGAATCAAATGAAAGTCAAACACATTCAAACAACGTTAATCGAATCAAATGAAAGTCAAACACATTCAAACAAAGCTTTTGAATCAAATGAAAGTCAAATGCATTCTATAAGCTAATTGAATCGAATTAAAGTCAAACACATTCAAGCAAAGCTTTCTGAATCAAATGAAAGTTTAATGCATTCAACAAAGCTAATTTAATGAAATAAAAGTAAAATGCGTTCTACAAAGCTAATTTAATTAAATGAAAGTCAAACACATTCAAGCAAAGGTAATGAATCAAATGAAAGTGAAACACATTCAAACAAACCTATTTGAATCAAATAATAGTCAAATGCATTCAAAAAAGCAAATTGAATCAAATGAAAGTCAAACACAGTCAACCAAAGCTTTTTGATTCAAATTAAAGTCAATGCATTCAACAAAGCTAATTTAATAAAATGAAAGTCAAATGCATTCTACAAAGCTAATTTAATCAAATAAAAGTCAAACACATTCAAAAAAAGTTGATTGAATCAAATGAAAGTCAACACATTCAAAAAGCTTTTTGAATCAAATTAAAGTCTAATTAACAAAGCTAATTGAATCAAATGAAAGTCAAACACATTCTAACAAAGCTAATTAATCAAATGAAAGTTAAACACATTCAAACAAACCTAATTGAGTCAAATGAAAGTCAAACACATTCAAATAGAGCTTTTTGAATCAAATGAAATCAAATGCATTCATCAAAGCTAATTGAATCGAATGAAAGTCAAACACATTCAAACAAACCTAATTGAATCAAATGAAATCAAACACATTCAAACAAAGCTTTTTGAATCAAATGAAAGTCAAATGAATTCATTCAAGCTAATTGAATCAAATGAAAGTCAATAACATTCAAATAAAGCTTTTGAATCAAATTAAAGTCTAATGCATTCTACAAAGCTAATTGAATCAAATGAAAGTCAAACACAATTAAACAAAGCTATTTAAATCAAATGAAAGTCAGAAGAAAGTCAAATGCATTCAACAAAGCTAATTGAATCAAATGAAAGTCAAACACATTCAAACAAAGTTAATTGAATCAAATGAAAGTCAAATTCAAACAAAGCTTTTAAATCAAATGAAAGAAATGGAATCAAATGAAAGTCAAATGCATTCAACAAAGCTAATTGAATAACATGAAAGTCAAACACATTCAAACAAACCTAATTGAGTCAAATAAAACTCAAACACATTCAAACAAGCTTTTTGAATCAAATGAAAGTCAAATGCATTCATCAAAGCTAATTGAATCGAATGAAAGTCAAACACATTCAAATAAAGCTTTTTCAAATTAAAGTCTAATGCATTCACAAAGCTAATTAAATCAAAAAAGTCAAACACAATTAAAAAAGCTATTTAAATCAAATGAAAGTCAAACACATTCAAACAAAGCTTTTTGAATCAAATGAAAGTCAAATGCATTCAACAAAGGTAATTGAATCAAATGAAAGTCAAACACATTCAAACAAACCTAATTGAGTCAAATGAAAGTCAAACACATTCAAACACTTTTTGAATCAAATGAAAGTCAAATGATTCATTCAAGCTAATTGAATCAAATGAAAGTCAAACACATTCAAATAAAGCTTTTGAATCAAATTAAAGTCTAATGCATTCTACAAGCTAATTGAATCAAATGAATGTTAAATGTATTCTACCAAGCCAAACGAATCAAATGGAAGTCAAACTCATTCAAACAAAGCTAATTGAATCAAATGAAAGTCAAACACATTCAAACAAATCTTTTTGAATCAAATTAAAGTCAAACACATTCAAACAAAGCTTATTAAATCAAATGAAAGTCAAACACTTTCAAACAAAGCGTTTTAAATCAAATGAAAGTCAAATGCATTCAACAAAGCTAATTTAATCAAATGAAAGTCAATGCATTGCTAATTGAATCAAATGAAAAAACACATTCAAGCAAAGCTAATTGAATTAATTGAAAGTCAAACACATTCAAACAAATCTTTTTGAATCAAATAAAAGTTAAATGCATTCAATAAAGCTAATTCAATCAAATGAAAGTCAAACACAGTCAACCAAAGCATTTTGATTCAAATTAAAGTCAAATACATTCAACAAAGCTAATTTAATCAAATAAAAGTCAATTGCATTCTACAAAGCTAATTAAATCTAATGAAAGTCAAACACAATTAAACAAAGCTATTTAAATCAAATGAAAGTCAAACACATTCAAACAAAGCTTTTTGAATCAAATGAAAGTCAAATGCATTCAACAAAGCTAATTGAATCAAATGAAAGTCAAACACATTCAAACAAAGTTAATTGAATCAAATGAAAGTCAAATTCAAACAAAGCTTTTGAATGAAATCAAAGTCAAATGCATTCTAAAAACTAATTGAATCAAATGAAAGTCAAATGCATTCACAAGCTAATTCATTCAAACACATTAAAACAAACCTAATTGAGTCAAATAATCAAACACATTCAAACAGCTTTTTGAATCAATGAAAGTCAAATGCATTCATCAAAGCTAATTGAATCAATGAAAGTCAAACACATTCAACAAAGCTTTTAGAATCAAATTAAAGTCTAATGCATTCTACAAAGCTAATTAAATCAAATAAAAGTCAAACACAATTAAACAAAGCTATTTAAATCAAATGAAAGTCAAACACATTCAAACAAAGCTTTTGAATCAAATGAAAGTCAAATGCATTCAACAAAGGTAATTGAATCAAATGAAAGTCAAACACATTCAAACAAACCTAATTGAGTCAAATGAAAGTCAAACACATTCAAACAGAGCTTTTTGAATCAAATGAAAGTCAAATGATTTCATTCAAGCTAATTGAAATCAAATGAAAGTCAAACACATTCAAATAAAGCTTTTTGAATCAAATTAAAGTCTAATGCATTCTACAAAGCTAATTGAATCAAATGAATGTTAAATGTATTCTACCAAGCAAACGAATCAAATGGAAGTCAAACTCATTCAAACAAAGCTAATTGAATCAAATGAAAGTCAAACACATTCAAACAAATCTTTTGAATCAAATTAAAGTCAAACACATTCAAACAAAGCTTATTAAATCAAATGAAAGTCAACCACTTTCAAACAAAGCGTTTTAAATCAAATGAAAGTCAAATGCATTCAACAAAGCTAATTTAATCAAATGAAAGTCATATGCATTCTACAAAGCTAATTGAATCAAATGAAAAGTTAAACACATTCAAGCAAAGCTAATTGAATTAATTGAAAGTCAAACACATTCAAACAAATCTTTTTGAATCAAATAAAAGTTAAATGCATTCAATAAAGCTAATTGAATCAAATGAAAGTCAAACACAGTCAACCAAAGCTTTTTGATTCAAATTAAAGTCAAATACATTCAACAAAGCTAATTTAATCAAATAAAAGCCAATTGCATTCTACAAAGCTAATTAAATCTAATGAAAGTCAAACACAATTAAACAAAGTTTTAAATCAAATGAAAGTCAAACACATTCAAACAAAGCTTTTTGAATCAAATGAAAGTCAAATGCATTCAACAAAGGTAATTGAATCAAATGAAAGTCAAACACATTCAAACAAACCTAATTGAGTCAAATGAAAGTCAAACACATTCAAACAGAGCTTTTTGAATCAAATGAAAGTCAAATGATTTCATTCAAGCTAATTGAATCAAATGAAAGTCAAACACATTCAAATAAAGCTTTTTGAATCAAATTAAAGTCTAATGTATTCTACAAAGCTAATTGAATCAAATGAATGTTAAATGTATTCTACCAAGCCAAACGAATCAAATGGAAGTCAAACTCATTCAAACAAAGCTAATTGAATCAAATGAAAGTCAAACACATTCAAACAAATCTTTTTGAATCAAATTAAAGTCAAACACATTCAAACAAAGCTTATTAAATCAAATGAAAGTCAATCACTTTCAAACAAAGCGTTTTAAATCAAATGAAAGTCAAATGCATTCAACAAAGCTAATTTAATCAAATGAAAGTCATATGCATTCTACAAAGCTAATTGAATCAAATGAAAGTTAAACACATTCAAGCAAAGCTATTGAATTAATTGAAAGTCAAACACATTCAAACAAATCTTTTGAATCAAATAAAAGTTAAATGCATTCAATAAAGCTAATTGAATCAAATGAAAGTCAAACACAGTCAACCAAAGCTTTTTGATTCAAATTAAAGTCAAATACATTCAACAAAGCTAATTTAATCAAATAAAAGCCAATTGCATTCTACAAAGCTAATTAAATCTAATGAAAGTCAAACACAATTAAACAAAG